>NC_083341.1:57002062-57302062 GCF_019175385.1 Lycium barbarum | reverse complement strand
TTGGACCTTGTACTACAGCCTTTGTTGACACCTAATTTTCACCCTGTAATATGCGTGTTTTAATTTTTAAGATTCCCGAGCCAAGACGGAATATGCTTTTGAAATTTTGAAATTTTGAAATCCCAGGAAAATTGCGAAATTTGACGAATTTAAGAAAATTATGAGTTATTTACTTTATAAGTGAATTAAAGCGAGATGCATATCCCGCTCCGTCTAAATTCGGGAAATTCAGCAATTGAAATGACGTACGAATTACGGTTCATTTTTTACTGCATTTTTCACATCCTTAAAAATTATCCGAAACTATGTCAATATTGGGCTTATATTAAAGATTGTATTTTAAAATGATGTATTCCAAATTTGGATTTTTATAAAAAATGGGTCTATGAAAGGGTTTTAGACGAATATGTAGTTTGACGAAGTTGAGTATTTTTTTTTAAAATTGTGTACAGGGGTCCTTTAAAAAATACTTTCTAAACATGAGGGGCCTCTTTAATTTTTTTTTAAAAAAACATTTGGGGGTAACTGTATGTTTAAAAGGGGACCAAAGTTATCAAGAGATAACTTTGGCCCCCTCATTTCATTTGTTACAAACTGAGTCGTCTTTCTCTTTCTCTCTGAGACAAAAATGGCGATTTAGGGTTTGAGGTTTTGCGATCTTCGTCGTGGCCATTTCATGACTGCTTTCAAGCAAATTCTTGAGGGGTTTTGCTCCCCTCCTAATACTAATGGCAGGTTTTATTTTAAGTTTTAATCACGTTTTCATGTTCAATTCGAAACCCTAATTTGGGAATTTACTCTTATTTTCTCCGTGTCATGGGGGCCATGGACAGGGGCCTTTGAGCCTGCTGTTATCTTGGCACCATGACACACAAATGGAGACAATTAAAGGGGGAAATCCCAAAAATTCGAATTGGTTAGGGAATTTTGGGGATTTTATCTTTTAATGTACTATGTGAAAAATGTATTGTGCTAATTTTGGCTGTTTGTGTGAGTCATTGTACTATTTGTAGAATCTAGGGATATTTATGTGAGAAATGAGTACTATACGCTGGGAATATTATCTGATTTTTGTTTAAAATTGCTGAGAATGGATAATATTAGTACTGATAATACAATTCAGTTAGAATTTATTTTTTGTCCTTACTTGATTTTGAAATTCAAGATTTAATTTAGGGTATTTTGGGGGGAATTTCGGTTTTGGATGAGAATCTATTACCTATTTTGTCCCTAGAACCCTAATGATCTGCTATAAATAGAAGGCACCTATGCCATTCTTAAGGATCCAACTTTGGAGCCAAAAAAAAAAAAATCCTAAGTAGCTAGCAATATATACTCTTAATACTATCTATATACATAAGAAACAATCCAAATATACGTAAATACATATACATACTACTTATATACCACAAATATACTACTACTTTTAAAATTTTAGAAGAACATCCTATCTATACTACTCTAATATACCTCTATTATACAAAAGTTCTAAAAAGAAAGGGCTATTCTAAGGGTTTTCAAGTGTTGGTGTTTGGAAGTTGACTCATTACTCTCCAATTTGATCTTTGAGTTGCCTTTGGAAGAGGTAATACTCCTATACTACTCTTTATTTCAGTTTCAGTCTTTACATGAATTTAAATAGTTGCATTGTTGTTTAAATATGTGTTTCAAGCTTTATTTCACTATTTGGATATATTTTTGCCTATGTTTAGTTGATAATATAATGTTGATGATGTTTGAATTGCAATAATGTGATTGAATTTGTTTTCTCGATCATGTTGAGGTTTTGTTTGTTATTTTTTCTTTCTGGAACTTTGGAACTAAATGGGATATAAAGGATGGTGTTTGGAATTTAGTCTTGTTGTATTAGGTTGTTGGAGTTTCCAGCTTTGTTATATGGTATTGTTTTCATCAAAATTTTAGGTATTTAGTCTTGTTCTTGTGATTTCTGTTTCTTATGTTGTGAAGATGGTCTTGCTTGATAATAATGGATCAATGTTATCTGCTAGTTCACTTGTCTGATATGGTTTTGGTTCTAGACATGGCTTCAAATTAGCTTCATTATAAAAAGATTTTGAATCTTTTCTCTAGAAATCTACTAAGCCTAAGTTTTTAGGAGATAAATCTGATCCTTTTCCATCATTTGTTGGTTTTGAATTACCTTTAATAGTTTAACATCTCTAAAAAAAAAGGGGTTAACTCGAGATTCTGAAGCCTCATTGTTAGTTGAATCTTTTGAAATCTTAAAACTTACTTCTGAACCTTTGTGTACTGCTAATGTTTGCCTAGAATCTCTTTAAAAAGGGAAAGAATGAGGTGTTTTGCTTAAACTATTGTGTATGGATCTCATTTTGTGACAATAAGCCTTATTTTCTTTTGTTAAGCCAGTTACCTAGATTATCATGGAAGTTGTTATGATTCTAGTTTGGATTTTGAAGTGATAAATGGGCAGACTTTACATATTCTTGTTGTTGGTTAAACTAAACCTAGAAAAAAAAAACAGAACTTAGTAGTAGTTCATTTCCGTGTTCCTTCCCTCTATGTGTTTGAGTCTTGGAACTTGATCTCTGATTAAAACTTCCTTTCAAAAATAGTGCTTGAGTCTGATTGAGATTTGAACTTTGTTGAACTTAGTATCATGCTAAAACTGAGACTAAGTGCTTGATTTCTTTGAGACTTGATCCTTGGCTAAACTCCCCTTCTGAAACTATGCCATGAGGCTAATTGAGATTTGAACTTTGTTGAGCTTAGTATCATACTAAAACTGAGACTAAAAGTTGCTCTAGAAAACAAATAGAATACTTGTTTGCTTATACCTGCTTTGTTACTTGTTTGGGAATTCCACAGACATACATGTATGTGATTCTTGCTCCTTCTTGCTTTGTTCAAACTAAGTGTGATGTTTTGTACTTGGGGTAGTATTATGACCCTTTATGGTCACAGTTTAAAGCTTCTTTGAACTTGTATTTGTTCTATGTGAGCCTCACATTATCTGTGACTTGCTGTGACTTTAATTGACTCATATCTACACCTAGGATAGATTCATGCTCCCTCCTGATTCTGTCAACTTGTTGATCCTGTCTTGACTACTCTTCGTACCCTAGTGTGACCCCTACTTGATTTCTACCTTTTGTGTTGGACTTCTGTGTTTATATTCTGAATAAGACTGAGCATAAACCATCATTTGAGAATCCTATTAATGCTTTATGAGATTGGCTATATACTGAAATGATCCTTGTGGTTAGTTGAGACCCTTGTGACCTAAGATTTCTGAATCCTGTTAAGTACAGGAAGATAAAAATGAGCCTCTTGAACCTGTTGGTGAGTTATGAGACTGTCTAGGTTGAGAATTTGTTTAAAATGAGAACCTGAAAGATTTGTAGCTTACCTAATTAATCTTTGAAGAGTTTAAGTGCCTTGAATCTTATGTGCATTTGTTGATTTTGTTTCTGAAAACTTTGAGGAAAAGATAGAGGATAAAAAAGTTGTAAAGAACTTGGCTTTTGTTTCAAAATTAAAATAAGAAGAACTGGGAACTAGCATAGGACTCATGTCTTACCTTGTTTATTTCTTTGGCTTTGGTTTGGCATGACTTTGCCCTCTATTTGTGACTATGTTCTTGCTGTTGTGGTTGCGGTGTTATTTGCAATTTTCAAATAATTTGTTTTGCTTAACTTGGTAACTTGACACCCCTGTAGACCTACATGTGCATCAGTGTTAAGTCTTTAGTCCTTAAGTTGAATATAAGTGAATATATCAGTCCTTTTGGGTGTTGTAGATCACTGATTAACAAAAATTTACTATGCTTTAGAACCAATTAGTAGTCTAAAGTTCTTGGCTAGAAAACGAAGTTCTTGGAGGATCCATTCTAGTTTTGATTCTGGAAACTGAAGTGTTTAAGTAAGGTATATACTGAGTATACATGGAGGGTATGCCATTATGGTTTTGCTCTCTATTAGACGTATACTGGGTGTATATTACAACTTGACACTTAGAAAAAATTGAGAAAAATGGAGTAGTATACCTATGGTATATCACCCTTTAATACTTGGGAAATTTTCAGCCTGGGCTTGTCATTTGGGCCTGTCGCATGTGTGGCTTATTATTACTATTATCTCTGGGCCTATTTTATATCTGGGTCATTTTCGTTATTTGCCGTCACAAAGTATTAAGTGGGCTAGGCCCAATAAATTGTAATTTTTTTTTTTTGGCATTGTAATAGTTATTGTAGCCTTTTAATTCTTGTACCTAGTTTAATCCATTGATGTATTCTAATGTTGAGTATACCCTTCTATGTCTTTGTCTACCTAAAATCTGTTGGTAGGCCCCAACGGGGCTCACTAACGTATCTAGATCGAGTCAACCCAACTTTGAGCGAAATGGAGCATACGTTGGAATTAAGATAGACCTGATTGCATAAACATTTTTCTTTTGGGCTTGGTCGGCCCAAATTCTCTATCTCCTTTAATTATGTACTTTAAATTATTATTTGCGCAATTATTATGTCAATTGGAACCCTTATGGGATTGTCATATTTTTAAAGTCGCCAAAATGAGTTTACTACTAAAGTGAGGCATTAATGCAAATTGGGACTGATTCGATTAAAAGGACCAAAACTGCCGATTTTTATGAAATTTAGGACTCATTTGAACATTTATGAAACCTGTGGACTTATGACATATGGACTGATTTGGACCAATATTCAAAGATTATTTAAACTTAGACTAAAAAATAAAATTTGACTAAAACTTAGTAAAAGATAGAATAAAAAATGAACTACATATGTAGAATACTATATGGACTATAATAGTATGCCTAAATTATTTTCTTAAAAACTATTTTTCTATACTATTAAAATAGTTTTTCAAAACTATTTTTGGGTGGACTTACGTAGAGTTCTACTTAGGTTAAGAGCCTTCGGGTATTAGCCTAAGTGTTCTAGTCCGACACCCTAAAACGCCTAATTTTTGGCAAAATGTTACCATTTTTTTTTTCTTGAAACATGGTGTATTTCATGAATGACTAAAATCTTTTGTGCGGAAATATAAGCCGACACAATTTTTTTTTACCATAAACAAATTATATCTACAAGGGCATATTAGTAGAACCCGTAGGTCAACCATATTTTACGGATCCTTAATACCGAGATGCCTAACATCTTCCCCAGGGGATCACCAGAACCCTTACCCATACTTTGGTTAGATTAGGATTCTTTTAAAATTTAACCGTTTTAAATGAACCCTTTTCGAACTGGTTTTCCTAATTTCCTAAAAATTAGGTGGCGACTCTAAAATAAATCCATTTAGAGCACCATCCACGTAGAAGTATATTTTTTTCCTTTTTCCTAGTTTTTCCTAGTACGATTGACAACCATACATTCCCGGGACACTTTTCTTTTTAAATGAGGCAAGCGTAAATACGAATCGAAAAAAATAGAACCGCTACAGCCATATTACAAAAGGACATTGATATCCTCTGACTTCAGGCATTCACTCAGAATTGGGAGGAACGTGAACGGAAGAATTGGGTTGATGAGAGGATAGAGAGGGAGCAGCACAAGAGAGCTAGACTCTCCGATTATCCATGCGAGTCTCCAGGCCATGGTTTTTCAGGCTGCCACCTAGTCCTCCACCAACTCAGATTTTGGGCTACTGAGCCGACAGTTATATCTCATCAGGCCCCGGTGACAGTTCTTAGGCATCAAGACCCTAACAATAAGGAAGTTCGGGTCAGAGTAGATCAGCTCCGCCACGTTATGATATGTGTGGTCGGGGACACTTTGATATATGCAGGATAGGTTTGATCACTTTTTATATGTGGGTTCAGGAGGGCCACAAGATGAGAGACTGCCCGACTAGAGGTCAGGGTGGTATGGCATAGCCGATGGGTTCAGTAGTGGAGTCATCCTCATTAGTGCGTCCTTCTGGGCACAGATCACTGTTATCGGCAGGTTGAGGTCGAGATAGGGATGGAGTATCTAGTTCGAGCAATCATCAGAACCGCGTTTACGCTCTAGTAAGTTCTCAGGACTAACGGTCCTCCCAGACGTCGTGACAAGTACATTAAGAGTTTGTTCACGTAGTGTTTATGCATTACTAGATCTTGGATCCACCTTGTCATATGTCACTCCGTTTGTCACGGGGAAATTCGGTATAACACCTGAGTCGTTGGGTGAACCATTTTCCATATCCTTATTTCTAGAAGAGTCTATTGAGGTTGTATAGTAGAGATTCATAGTCGTCAGACTCCAGCAAATCTTATAGGGTTAGAAATGGTTGACTTTGACGTCATCATGGGCATGGATAGGTTAGCGTCTTGTTATGCTAAGTTGAATGCTGGACAAAGATTGTTAGGTTTCATTTCCCAGGCGAGCCAGCCCTGTAGTGGAAAGGAAATGCAGCAACACCTAGAGGTAAGATTATTTCTTATCTCAAGGCAAGAAATATGATAACTAAAGGCTGTATATATCATATAGTGCGGGTCAGAGATGCAGAAGCAGAACCACCAACCCTTCAGTCAGTTTCGATGGTAAATGAGTACCCCAATGTTTTTCCAGATGAGTTCCCAAGTCTTCTACCAGAGTGAGATATTGACTTCAACATAAATGTGATGCTAGATCCTCATCCAATATCGATTCCTCCCTACAAAATGGCTCAAGCAAAGCTACGGGAGTTGAAAGAGCAGCTGAGACTTGTTAGAGACAGACTTTATTAGGCTTAGCACTTCACCATGGGATGCCTCAGTTTTGTTTGTGCAGAAGAAAGATGGTTCACCTAGAATTTGTAGTGATTACTGTCAGTTGAAAAAGGTCACCATTAAGAACAAATACCTCCTTCCAAGAATTGATGACATGTTCGATTAGTTACATGGTGTCAAATGCTTTTCTAAGATTGACTTGAGCTCCGAGTACCACCGGGTTAGAGTTTAGGAGAAAGATATCCCGAAGACAGCTTTCAAGACCAGATACGGTCATTTTGAGTTTCTTGTCATGTCTTTCGGGTTGACAAATGCGCTAGCAATATTTATGGATCTTATGAACAGTATATTTAGACCCTTTCTAGATTTTTTCGTGATAGTATTCATTGATGAAATTCTAGTCTATTTACGTTCAAAAGCGGAGCATGCTGAGTACTTACAAGCGGTACTTCGGATGCTCCAGAGCCGTAAGCTTTTTGCTAAGTTATCTAAATGTGAGTTTTGGCTGAACTCAGTGGAAATCTTGGGCCATATTGTTTCAGATAAGGGCATAAGATTTGACTCAAAGAAGATTGAAGCTGTGAAGACTTGGCCCAGACTTACGACGCCGACTGAGGTCCGTAGTTTCTTGGGGCTCGTAGGTTATTACAGAAGGTTCGTAGAGGGTTTCTCTACTGTTTAGCACCCTTGAAAAAGCTGAACCGAAAGGCCGCTAAGTTTCAGCGGTCTGATGCTTGCGAGTTTAGTTTGAAGGAGTTGAAAGATAAATTGACATCAGTACCACTTTTAGCGCGTTTGGAGGGCCCAGACGGCTATGTAGTTTATTGTGATGCTTCAGGCGTCGGGCTAGGATGCGTTATGATGCAACATGGCAAGGTGATTGCCTATGCGTCGAGGCTGTTAAATAAGCATGAGAAGAACTATCCGACCCATGATTTCGAACTAGCAGCAGTGGTGCATGCGCTTAAGATATGGCGCCATTATCTATGTGGAGTTCACGTTGACATTTTCACAGATCATAAGAGCCTACAGTATAGCTTTAAATAGAAGAAGTTGAACTTGCGGCAGAGACTATGGCCTGTGTTGCTAAAAGATTATGATGTTGATAATTTGTATCATCCAGGGAAGGCTAATGTTGTAGCATACGCCCTCCGTCATAAATCTATGGGTAGTTTAGCCTCTGTAGGAGCAGATAAAAAAGAGATGACTTGTGAGTTATACCAGTCATCGAGCTTAGGAGTCCAATTATCGAATTCATATAATGGAGGGGTTTTCATTTAGAATACAACAGTATCATCTCTAAGGTCGGAGGTGAAAGAGTGGTAGTATGAGGACCCTTGCTAGTACAGTATAGAGAACAAACTCAGAAAAATAAGAAGTCACATTTTGAGCTAAGAGAAGACAGAGTACTGAGATACTGAGGCCGACAATGTGCTCCTGATGTATCAGGCCTTCGTGATCAGATTGTGGTAGAAGTACATTATTCTCGATATTCTATCCACCCAGGATCAACTAAGATGTACCATAGCATCAAAAATGTCTATTGGTGGAATGAAATGAAGAGAAAATTGCAGAGTTTGTGGCACAGTGTCCCAACTATCAGCAGGTGAAGATAGAGCACCAGAAGGCCGGTGGGATAACTCAGAATATTGAGATTCCGACATGGAAATGAGAGGCGATTAATATGGACTTCGTTAGGGGTTTACCCTATTCCTATCGGAAGTTTGATTCTATATGGGTGATTGTTGATAGGCTGACAAAATCAGCCCACTTCTTGCCAGCAAAGACTACATATGCGGCCGAAGATTATGCTAAGTTGTATATTAAAGAGATAGTATAGCTCCACGGTGTTCCAATGTCCATTATATCAGATAAAGGAGCCCAGTTTATAGCTAACTTCTGGAGATCCTTCCATAAAGGTTTGGGGACTTAGGTGAATCTCAGTACAACTTTTCACCCCCAGACAAACGGCCAGGCGGAACACACTATTCAGACTCTCGAGGATATATTGAGACCATACGTGTTAATGAGAGCCGAGATGACCACTTACCTCTTATTAATAACTATCATTCAAGCATCAAGATGGCTCATTACGATGCCTTGTATGGACGTAAGTGCAGATCCCTTATTGGGTGGTTCGAGGTAGGTGAGACAGAGCTTGTGGGACCAGATTTGGTCCAGCAGGCTATAGAGAAGGTGAAACTTATTCAGGAGCGACTATTGACAGCTCAGAGTCGCCATAAATCATATTCAGACGTTCAACATCGTGACCTAGAATTTTGTGTAGATGATTGGGTGTTCCTGAAGGTTTCTACGTCAAACCTCTCTATAATGAAAGTGTCTGTCTTGAAATTTTATGGCTGCTATAGTGAGGTATTGTTATGTATATATACTGATATTTGATATTTAGATCTCATTTAGTGTTACAAAAAAAAGTATGCAAACAATTATTTTTCTGCACTTTTTATGCTATAAACGAAAATAATATACTTGTTAATTTTAAAATCTCAATTGATTTTTACATCTCATTAATTAAAAATTAAAAAGGATAGTAAATTACTAATAAATTCATAACTAGTTGTACCATATCGATAAAGGATTAAAATCAGAAACATATGCGTTTAAAATTAATTGAGAATTTAAATATTTCAAGTTTGACATAAGAATTCTACAATTGTAAGTTGTTTTGTAAATTCCAGTCTCTTAGTGATAATATAAAGCTTGAGTTGACAAAGAATTTTGTCTAAGCTTTCAACAAAAGAAAAATCAATAGCTTTCACTTGAAGGCTCTTTAAGAGCTTAATAGTTGACTCTTGTATCTCAACCCAAGTAGCACTAGGATGAGGCTCTTCATCAACACTTCCGGTGTCACCTTTTGCATCCGCTATCTCTTGAAATTTACTATGTGCATGACATTAATAATGATTACCATAAATATTTTAGTATTTTATTTTTATACATAATATATTTCTTATAAAATATTATTACACAATATTTGAGTAAGGATGTTATAGAGAGGCAATTTTACAAAGAGTGTACTGCTATAATGAATGCCACTGTTGTTATAGGTAGAACACTATTATAGAGAGGTAAAAGATAACATGAAAAATCGATTTCGGAGAAAATCAGGTTGTTATAGTGAAAGTATGTTATAACCAATGACAGTTATAGAGAGGTTTGACTGTACTATGAAGGCATATTGCGATTTGGCGAGAAGGTCAAGTTGAGCCCAAGGTATATCGGGCCTTACAAAATCATTCGCAGAATAGGCCAAGTAGCCTGCGAGCTAGATCTATCCTCAGAGCTAGAGGTAGTCCACCCAGTCTTTTATATATCTATGCTGAGGAAGTGCATCGGAGACCCATCTCGGGTTGTCCCAGTAGATAATGTTCAGGTCACAGAGGACCTATCTTACGAGGAAATCCCAGTAGCTATTTTAAATCACCAGGTCCGAAAGTTAAGGACTCAAAAGGTAGCCTCCGTAAAGGTACTGTGGAGAAATAAGAACCGAAAAGACATGACTTGGGAGGCAGAGGAAGCAATGAGGAAGAAATACCCTCACCCGTTTCAGACAACGGATGTGACCCGGAATAAGGCACCATAGCTTATCTAGAGATAGATTATGAGGTGAGCTCCAATACCTTGCATTTATTGATGTTTGATAGCCATTGCGGCTAGTATTGTGATATAGCCCTGTGTGGTATATAGTATGTTTTCTGGGCTGCATGCAGGTTCGGGATGATCAGTATTATAGAAGAGACTCTGTCGAAATGTTCATAAAAGTTCATAAGAGTTAGTTTCCTCATGTATACCCCAACATTTGAGGACGAATGTTCTTAAGGGGGGAGGATGTTACATCCCATAATTTCACACGCTAAGTTGAGTCATAAGTTAGTTGACGTAAGCTCGGAAACGAGATGATCTTTGAAATTATAAATGAGTTAAGGTGAATATGACTTGGAGGAGAATGAGTTTTTGCACAAATAAAAGAAGCAACTTGCTTAACAGTCCTACTTGCTTGAGCTACTTAACACGTGTCGTAATTATCAAGCGAGGATGAGACATTTAAAAAGGATAAGAATCAGCTAGTATTATCCTAACTAAGTAAGCAGGTGACAAGGAGGTGCATCACTTACTTGCTTATAAAGGAAAGGCCACCAAATTTTCCAAAAAAAACAAAGAGGGGGTCGGCCAAAAATGACCCCTTAAAGGGTCTTATCCACTTCATTTTTCTCATTATTCATATTTTTCTGATTTTTGAAAGCCTAAGAGAAGCCAAGAAAACTCCATCTATACAAGTCGACCCCAAACCCTAAAGAACCCTCAAGTAATTCTCTTCCTTTGTTCAATTCGAGTTGAAAGGGTACCTTCAAGCTTGAAGAATCCAAGTAAAGGAGACTGATTCTGCTCCTTGGCAAGTTGCTTCCATTTTCGTCCCTTCAAGAACCTGAAGTAGATAAGGAATCATCTCTTCTTCATGTATTTAGGCTTATCTAAGTCCTAGCTAAGTTGTTTGGTGAAGAACTTGTGAAGTAGGGGACTGGAAATCAGGTTGGGGTTATTGTGGTGCTACAGACTATTTTAGAGTGATTCTTATGATGTTGTATGGCTGGAAAATGTGAGGATTGACTCGAGTATGTTGTGGTTGAGCTTGTTTGAATCTTAGCTAAGTTGTGGGAGTAAGAACTTGTGCAGAAACAACATGAAAATCAGTTTTAGGTGGTTGTAGCTTGTTGGGCTGTTATGAGGATGTTTTCTTATTGTATTGTTGCTGAAATTTAGTAGGACTAACTGAGTATACTGTTGCTATTATTGCAATGTTCCTGAAAAAAAAAAGAGGAGAAAAGGTTTGAAAATATAGTCTTATTAGACATGAACCGAGCTTGTCGCTCGACGTATCGTTTGTGCTGGTCGTATTCTTTGTAGCTAATGGTTGTTGTTTGGGTTGTTGATGAAATATAGGATGTGGGAATTGTAACGAAATCAGGGGAGTTGCTGCCCATTTTAATATATAATAAACTTATTGTTCGTTGTATGATAGTTGTATCTTTCTTAGCTTAACGATAATGTCATTACCGTTGTTGTAGACTAAGGTGCGACGAGTTGAGTTCAACGTGTTTATTGGTCAAAGTTTTATAAGGTATGTAAAGGCTATTCCCTTTCTTTTCTTGGAATGATTCTAGTTTCGGAAAGGATCCGAACAAGATTTTCGAAAGAGAACTGAAATATCTATTCAAGCATTAGTGTATCACTAATAGCATATCATTGTGTGTCTTTTGTCGAGAGTACATTTCAGTCAATATATTATTGTGATTGGTTGTTAGGATAGAGAGCATATGCAAATTAGAGTAGTTGCCTTCGGGGCTATGTTACTCTTGCCTTCGGGGTTATGTCACTCTTGCCTTCGGGACTATGTCACTCTTGCCTTCAGGGCTATCTTACTCTTGCCTTCGGGGCTATCTTACTCTTTCCTTCGGCGCTATCTTACTCTTGCCTTCGGGCTTATTAAACAGTTGCCTACAGGGCTATTTTTACTGTTTAGTTATGCACATGCCACACCTAGATATGGCCGATTGCTTTTATAGTGTTGTACATGTTATAAAAGTCATAGAAAGGTACGTTATGCCCAGATTATCCTTGACTCGTCAGCTTACTTTCAATATTACCGCTTTCAGTAATATTTTGTTGCCTTAAATGCTCGGTACATTATTTGTACTGATGTCCCTTTGTCGGGGGCCTTGTGTTTCATGCCTGCAGGTTTTGAGAGGCAGTCAGATAGACCTCCGCAGTAGATATTATCGAGCATCAGCGTTATTAGTAAGCTCCATCTCATTCGGAGTTACCAATTTCAGATTTAGCGTCATTTTGAGTACGATACAGACAGTATGGGTAGGCTGAGGCCCTGTCCCGACCAAAGTATGGTTGCTATCCTTATAGGCTTGTAGACCCGTCTTGTTATTGTACAGTTAAGCGGCCTTGCCGACCCTTGTATATGTCTCTTTTGAGTGTACTTTGACAGCACCCATGGTGGCCTTGTTGGCCCATTTATGTATATATGTTTTGGAGTTGTTTCCATTGTTGTTAAGATAATCATTAATTATAGTTTGTTCTGGGTACGGCCTTGTCGGCCTACATTGGTATTGTTTGAGTTTCAGCTTAGCCTTATGGGCCTAATTATGCTTGAGTGCATCCAGATCTTTGAGTTACAGTTGGTACTCTCGGTCAAGTAAGGCATCGGGTTCCTATCTCGCCCCTCCAGAGCTGGGGTGTGACATTAGGTCAATTAATAGGGCATATTTTCCATACCTATTGTACTTGCGTATGGTCAACTAATTCACTTTCTATACCACAAACCTTGCACACATATGTTTTAGGCTGAAGTGGTTAAAACACCCCAAACTTGGCATGGATTATTACTTTCGTCCCCGAATTATGCCTAGTACTAAAAACACCCCTATACTTGGATAAGTGAATTTAAATATGCCTCTGAGATGCCACGTGGCATAGCAAGTGGTCTCAGTCGTTGTTACGAGTGTGAGAGCGTAAAAATATGCCACATAAGCAACTTAAATGGTAAAAAATCTATTATTTCTCAGCTAAATCTTACTTAACAATCTAGATTAGCCTAAATCAATTCGTTTTTCGGTCCAAAGCCTAAATCAATTCAAATTAGTTAATCAAATTCCAGATGTAATTGAATAAGCAAGAACCCAATATCTCAAAACCAACGAGCAAACAATCAACTCTAACAAGCAAACAATATAACCAGAACAACACCATATTCACAAGTAATTCATGCTAATTTAATTTCATTTAACACAAAGTAAAATGTTAAGATGGAGAGATTGGATCTCAATCATCAAATTTCCTTTAAAGTTGAATACAAAGCCTCCAAGTAAAGACCCAACAGTTGATAAAGAGCATCATACGAAGCCAATGACTGGAGCTTTGATTGGCAATCTCGACAACGACCTCAAATCTGATCGAGAAAACCTCGAATCGATCTGAATTTTGGTGAAGGATTTCGATGAAGCAGTAGTGAGTTCTATTCTCGATAGTGATTTCAAATGGTATTAATGGTGGTGGGATAGCGACTGACGAGTGGTTTATTGGTGGAATAGGGGTGGTTCAGGGTGTTTGGATCTCAGATGTTGGCTATCTCAAAATGGTTTTTGATTGAAGAGTGACGGATGTCCGGTGGTTCATGACGGAATTCGGGTGTTTTAATTGATTTCACTTTTTTTTTTCAATTTTAATGTTTTAATTAGTGTGTGTGTGTATTTTTTTTAATTAGCCTACGTGGATGACACTTCGGATAAAAAGTCCAGCTTGACAGCGCGTGAATTCACGTTATTAAAGCTAATGAGCTCGGGGGCGTTTTTAAGTTAACTCATCCAAGTGTAGGGGTGTTTTTAGTACTAGGCATAGTTCCAGGATGAAAGTAATAATTCACACCAAGTTTAGGGGTGTTTTAACCACTTTAGCCTATGTTTTAATCCTTTTGAAACAATTTAATTAACAGGTAGAATAATCATAATACATTTTTCTAATAAAGATTTTATACTTGTTTTTAATATTCAAAGACCATAAGAAATTCCAAAAAGCTTTTGAAGAAGACTGATAACTAGATTGAGGTCTACCAGTGCTAACTTCTCAACATCTTACAATTTCCTAGTTAATGATATTGCGATATCAAATATTTAGATTTAGTATGATACCAAATAATTAATCTGACGATCCAGTAGTAGAGAACAATATACATATACACACACACACATACTATTGGATGAATATCGTCCTTACAAAATTATTTCTGAAAGTTTTGCATCTTCTAAGTATGTGTATTATGGTCTATAAAGTCATTCACTTCTAACGCTATAACCATTTGAACATAATAGTGACTATGTTTGAACCCACTTGAGTTGTGAATTCAAGAATCCAAGACGTTTTACTTTCTCCTCACCCTTATCTCTATCTAATTGCTTTTTGAAAAAGATCTCCATCCCAAATAATACTCTTCGATATTCAAGAGCTAGCAAAAGAACATGCTGCTTTGAGGAAAGAAGCATGTTGGAAATACTTTCTTTTGAGAATTTTAAAAATTAGAGAATCTTCTTGAGATCCAAGCGAGTTTCGCCAACAAAGCTTGATTAAAAGATTTTAAATCTCTAAATCCTATTCCCCCTTTAGATTTTGCTAAGTTAAATTCTCCTATTTTTCAAAATGTATTTCCCCCCGATCCTCATCATGCCCGCATAAAAAAAAATAGAGAATATAGTCGTGATCTCCTTACACATATTATTCGGGAATTGAAAACATGATAGTGAATAAGCAGGAGTCGCTAATACTACAGACTTAAACATCACTTCTTTCTCGCTAGACTTAAAAAGTTAATTTTTCAATCTTTTATCTTTGCCTTCACTTTATGATTAATAAACTCCAATATCTTCTTGAGATTCAAGCGAGTTTCGCCAACAAAACTTGATTAAAAGATTTTATATCTCTAAATCCTATGCCCCCTTTAGATTTTTCTTAGCTAGATTCTCCTATTTTTCAAAGTGTATTTCCCTCCTATCCTCATCACGCCCCTATAAAAAATAGAGAATATAGTCGTCATCTCCTTACATATATTATCCGGGAATCGAAAACATGATAGTGAATAAGCAGGAATCGCTAATACGACAGACTTAAACATCACTTTTTTCCCGTTGGACTTATTTAAGTTAATTTTTCAATCTTTTATCTTTGCCTTAAGTTTATCTTTAATTAACTCCAATATTTCTTTCTTGGACCTTCCACCTACCGTTAGTAAACCCAAATATAATTCTAGGTTACTGCTTTATATTCATTTTTTTTGCGCGGATGCACTGGTCTTTAATTTTTGCCCCTCAAATTGTTGGTCTTTAATTTTTATCCTTCGCCTAAAAATTCATGGGTTCCGGGTTTGAACCCCCCGCTCAGTCAAATTTTTTTTAAAAAATCGCAAAGCAGAATTTGCTACCTTAAGGCAAACTCTGCGTTATAAGATAGCAAACGCTGCCTTGGGAAATCCAAACTCTGCCTTGCAAATTTTTTTCAAAATTTTTGACTGAGTCGGGATTCGAACCCCGAACCCATGCGTTTTTAGGCGAAGAGCAAAAATTAAAGACCAGCAATTTGAGGGGCAAAAATTAAACACAGCCCCCGAATAAGGGTAATTTGCACAATTGCTCCTTTATATTTGTCTCAACTCTGCAATCATTTTTTTTTAGTTCTGAATTATTTTAACTAAAAAATATAGCTCATTTGAAAAAGTTCGCCTTTCTTTGAAAGTTTTCAAAATTTTGGGGCATTTTGGATATTAGCGGAACAAAAGATAAAGAAATCATTTGTGGAGACAAGATGGTCGACAATAAGATCACGCCTAACTAAACTTAATCCCTGATTTACAGGCTCTCAGGCTTCAAAGACCTTTAGCACATAGTATTAAGAACAAGGATCCCCTTGCCTTGATTCTCTAGTAGGTCTCACTTCCCTTTTTATCTTTCCATTAATGTTACACCTATAGATAGGAGTGGTAATACATTGCATAATTCAAGTGACCATTCTCATGAAAACCCGCTTTGAATAGTTGTTGCATGTAAAACCACTCAATTCGATCGTAGATTTTAGTTAAGCCATAAATTTGCTTCACTCTTTTTTTATTTTTCAAAAGATGAATAAATTCATGAACCAGAACGACATTGTCCATGATTTGTCTTTTCCAATAAAAGCAGATGGATTAGGAGAAATAATCTTAGAAAGATACGTTTTGAGTCTTGTAATAATTATTTTCACAATAATCTTTTACGTCATTTTAGCACAAGCTTATGGGTAATACCTCTAAGATTTCACTTTTGGAATCATATTTACTAGAGTATGATTTCAAGAAGGGAGTAAATACTCTAAATAAAAGAAACTTCTAATAGCTTCACAAATATCGCGGAATAAAATTAATTATAAGAGAGAATCTCAAAGTTTTGTAGTCCTCACATAAAATTTTACTGTCCATTTTACACCTAATTGAAGCTTTAATAACTTTGCAAGTTTTCACCCATTTTAGTAAATTTGAATAACTATATGAGTTTTTCTTGTGGAAAAGGTGATAGTGCACCACAAAAGATCTAATTATTCAACTAAATTTAAAATTGATACAAAAGTAATTGTCTTTCTTTATGTGCAAATGACTATTAAATTTGTTTAAATTAGATTTTTTCCTATGAAATTTAGTATAGACAAGTAAAAAAGTTATCGTGACATTCCCTTCTACCTTAGTACATAAATTATTTTCATATATAACTAAAAATGTTTGAAAAAGGTAATTAAAAAATGCAGTTAAGGTCTTCGAATAATAATAATACTAAATAATTCCAAAAAAAGAGTGATTTTTTTCACATTTTTGTATATTGGAATGAATTACAAAAGATGAGATAATTAACGTTTTATATAATTTAGGACAAATAGTTAGTTAAACGTATAAAATTGCACCGTTTAAGAAATTACAATGTAAATTTATTAGAAAAATAAATAAAATTAAGAAAAATTTAAAATACATCGTTTCTTAACATGCATTTTTAAGGACAAGGAAAGATTAAAGTAAGAAAAACAAATAATTTCATTAACTTTCCATTTCCTTTCATCATTTTAAGACTTTTAATTATTAAGTTTTAAATGTTATCTTTATTTATAAGTTAATTTCATTGACGTTATCATACAATAATTTGTAGCATTACATATTTTTTATATTACCTGAATATCGTGATTTTATTTTTTTGTTCCAAAAAATGGGTTAAACAATATAAGTTTAATTAAGAAAAAGATAATTAAGTTGATCCAACATATAGGTAAAACTCAATTTGAATTATTAAGGACTTTAATCTCAAAAAACATTCAGAAAAATAAAAAGGAAAAGAGTTTTGATGCATATTTTTTAATATTTTAAAAACATTGAGAAACTATTGAAGCACCTTTACAACTGATATTACAAAAACAAAACAACAAGCTAGAGCAGTAAACAAACCACAAAAAAAAAAAAGGTTGCAAATAATGTAGTTTGGGCCTAGCGCCAAATATCACTTTGGAAGAAAAAATGAGCTGGTAGCAAATTATTATGTGTCCCTTTGGCCCTTGAAGTCATTCTTAATTTGGAAAAAAGAAAAGGTTCAAAATGATTTTAATGTCCGTTTAAGTGATATTGTTAGTTAGTTGGAAAAAAAGAAGATTAAGTTTGCATACAAGTGATTCCAATAAAAAAGAAGTCAGTTGAAGAAGAGATGGAAGGAGGGGGACAGTATAATCCTCGGACTGTGGAAGAAGTATTTAGGGATTTAAAAGGGCGTCGTGCTGCTTTAATCAAAGCCCTTACCACTGGTATCCCTACGCTATTCCCTTATCTATCCCAATTTATCTCATACTTTGACCTCGGTATGTCGTTTAAATATTTTAAATTGTTAATTACCCTACTGTTTATGTAGTTTTTAACAGTCAAAATAGATAATCCGAATTGTATCACATAAATTGGTACTGAGAGAGTAATTTTTTTTGACATACTTTTGGCTGTCCGAAATTCTTCTTTTTCTGATTTTTTTTTTCTGGGTTTAGAGAGTTCAATTTTTGTTCTTTCGGTTTAGAGCTTCTCATTTTTATTTTTTTGTAGTGTTGTATAATTGTACAATGTGATATTTTAAAGGTTTAATTTGGCCATTCTTTTTGCAGATGTGGAGGAATTTTATCAGCAGTGTGACCCTGGTGAGTTAGGGATCTTTATGTTGTAGCTGTGTTTAAAATTGAATATGCATTTTACTCTTCATTTATTTGGTACTGTTTTTTGCTCAGAAAAGGGTCCAATATTTTAACTGATGCACGGGGCTCCGTTGTGATAATGGGTGCCGTGCCATGCCGATTTAATAAAATATAAGTGGGTGTTTGGACATAAAAAAGGTGAAAATTATCCACGGCCAAACGGACCCTAAATATATTCCTTGAAAAAATTTTCAACTGTATAAACTTGCAGTGGATTCGCCCCCACAGACTTGCTTCATGTTTCTGACTCCTGTTATTGAGAAATTAATTTGCTACTTTTCTGCTTTTAAATCTCACTGCGTTATTGTTGTATTAACCTCCCCCTTTTTTTTTTCTGGCTTGTTTATGTAGTTGCTCTTATGTTTTCATGAGTTCTGAATTGAAGTGTGATGATATGGAATTATGTGCTGTTCATTTATTAGATGGGCTCTAATTTTAGACACATTGTGCTGATTAGCTATTTTCTCTTTTTTGTAATGATTCCCTGAACGAAAGCTTTTTATTCGATGTCCCCAAGGGAAAAGCCTGATACCCAATCGGGTCTTTTCTTTCTTTCTCCTTCCGTAAGTCTTTGAACAAAAAACATTTTTCTTTGGAGTGGTAGGGCGTTGCATCCGGAAACCTGGAAGAGGGGGTTTAGTTGTGGGGAGGGAGACAAATGAAATTATGGTCTTTTATTTTTTGAAGTGGCTATATGGGTCATACTTCATTGGTTCTTTGAAGGATAGTAGTCCATTTTCAGCCATTAATACAAGAGAACCATCTGTTCACATTTTACTTCAACTCACATTCCTTATTCCCCTATTTGTTTTCTTAGTATGGCGACCCCTCTCACCTTAGGTTGAGTGTACTGTGAATCAGTTGACAATTACTTGTATGATGAGGGAAACAAATAATAAAACAAGACAATATTTTTTTTAAAAGTTGCTCTTCCATTGGACTTGATACTTATAGTTGCTTGAGCTGGGATGAAGATGTAGCAATCGTTTCCTTGCTGCCATCACTCAGTTGTTGTCACAACTTGACTCCAGCTTCCACTGTTTGGACGTTTTAAGTTGAAATGTCTTCGAAGGCTTAGGTTCAACCTACTTAATATTGGACTTAAAGTCTGTCTAATGGCTTGAAATGTGGAGGTCCATGAATTTAGGGCTCAAAATCTGTCTAATACATTTGACTCGACTGTGAAGCTTTGAGCTCTATTTATCATCTTAGGGGGGGTAAACTACTCCAAATCATTTGTTCTATAAGCCCCATGACAGTTTATGATTTTGGAAAATCTTATATTTCTCATACTCATGACCTATGAATTCCATGAAAAGAATGCAACATTGTTCCTCAGTATAGGGCCTGAAATATCTTTAGCGCAATAAGACTTCTGATCCTGGAATGTCTACCTTAGACCATTAAACAGATGTTCAAGTACTTTTAATGGTTTTTTTAGAAGGATTTTATGGTGTATTTAACATATTGCTTAACTTTCTGTGAAATAGATTAGGTCAGCTGAAACTTTTTGATGATATCTCAATCTCGAAATTTACTTTTCCCTTTCTCTCATTAAAATCTTGCAGAAAAGGAAAATCTTTGCCTCTATGGATTTCCAAGCGAGCAATGGGAAGTCAATTTGCCAGCTGAGGAGGTGCCTCCTGAGCTTCCAGAGCCAGCACTAGGTATAAACTTTGCCAGAGATGGTATGCAGGAAAAGGACTGGTTAGCCCTAGTGGCTGTTCATAGTGATGCATGGTTACTCTCTGTTGCCTTTTATTTTGGTGCCAGATTTGGTTTCGACAAAGCTGATAGGTACGTACACTTGCTTTTTTAACAAATTTTATAAACCCAGCTGCATTGCCTTTTGCCTTCCTTCTCTGTGTGTATCCAATCTTCCTTTGATGAATTTGTTTTCGCAGTCAATCTTTTATATTTATCTTTTGTGGACATATAGCCTACCTGGAGTTGCTTATTCTGTTAAACTGACTAAGCAGCTCTACTCTGTAAAGCCCTTGTATGTGAACGATCACAGGAGATGCATGTGCATGTTCTGTTCATGAAAAGAAAAGCAGTTACCTACTTAGTTTACTAAATTGGAAAGCTTCTTGTTTACCTAAACGTTTGTGGTCTCTGTGATTCAGGAAACGCCTGTTCAATATGATAAATGATCTTCCAACTATTTATGAAATTGTCACTGGAGCTGCCAAGAAGCAAGTAAAGGATAAATCATCAGTCTCTAATCATAGCAGCACCAAATCCAAGTCGAACACTAAAGTAGTAAGACACTATCACTCTAACCCTTTACCCAAATAAAAATTGCTGCTTCTTTGATAACCATTGCTCTGCAGTAATACTCAAAAAAAAAAAAAAAAACATTGCTCTGCAGTACTCATTACAAAGATAGCCAGTGGCATAATTTCTAACAAAATCCTTAGACTCTTGGACCATAAGCCACTAAATATTAACGTTGAAATTTAAGTTTGTCGCCTGAAGATAAATATCCCAGAAAAGAAAAACGGGGGGTTGTGGCCTGAAAGTAGTGGTCAAGAGATCAGCTATGGGTGTTGGGATTTGACACACAGATATCAGACCCATCTTTTACTTACTAATATTTGTTTATATGTTTGTGAATTCTTTACTTCAGCCTGAGGTGTAGTTAGGGACTTGTATGCCTCACTCGTATCTGTGTATATGATGACTGATGACTCATATGCATAGTAAGTTAGTCCATAGAGAACAATTATAGTGACTAGCACAATTTGCCATATTAGTTACCTGTTTCAAAAAAAAATAAAAAAAAATAAAAAATTCATATTAGACAAATACCATGAATGAGTCAAGCATTTTTCTCCTGTAGTTAAAATTTGGTGAAATGGGGTCGAATCGAGTGGAACTGATATAGAGGATATATGGCTCACCCAACTAGTATGAGATGAAGGGTTAGTTGATAGGTGAATTCAGATAGAAGAACTAAATTCGTAAATTTTTTATTCAATCATTTGATCCTAGTGTGACAATCTAGAAAAAAATCTATTGGGATAGAAGAAATCAGGAAAAAAGTACCTCGCTGGTCACATAAATTAAATCACCAAGTTGGAGCAAGAATCAGGCAAATATCAAGAGGGTGTATCACTTATATTCGTAGAGAGCCAACTTGTAATGGTTTTTACAAGCCAACAAGCATAATAATGATCCTAACGATCCTGATGATTAATTAGATATCTACCTGTTGTCATATGTTACATGGATATGATTGCACGTATTAGATGCGGTTGTGAATCTAGAATTTGAATTTATCATAACCTAAATCTTAGATTTTGGAGGGTATGAATAGGAATACAAGTACGTTGTTGAGGTATGGCTAATAAGTTGTCTTATATGTATATGTATTACAGGTAAACCTTCTTTATTGACCAAATTCGTGTCTAACACTCACACCCAAATCGTGTTGAATCAACATGAGTGGGACAGGTGGTTTTGGAGGATTCGTGTCACATAGTGTTATCCAATGTAGTCAGTAGATTATGTAGTCCAGGAAATCTACACAAGCCTTTCAAGCTGACAAAACATTGATTTTTCTTTCCATTTAAAGTATGGAGGCTTATTTGATCTGCTACTTCTGGTACCGAATGGGCTTAGGTAGTTTTATTAAAGGTCATCGTTTTGTCGCTTAAAGGGATGTGAAACGAGGGGTTATCGCTTAAGGGTGAAGCCATGCGCTTCATAGAAGTGTGTGCTTCAAACAATGGTGAAACAATCCCAACAAGAAGCAGTCGGTGCTTTGAATCTCAACATTGAAGAGTTGGAGTAATATTGACATTATTATGTATTTGGTACCAACATTAGTTATTCCAACTGCAATTTGATCATGATAGTACTAAATTTAGAAATATTTGGTATTTTTTTATGCCATGAATTGTGCCTTCACTTCAAAGAAGCGGCGCTTCACATCTCACTTTTCAAATCAAGCCCTATTTGTTGCGGCTTAGGTTTATATGTTGCTATGTGAGCTGTGACTTGTGGGAGTGAGTTGGGCTTCTGGTTTTGGTGATGTTATAGGCAGTAAGTACATTGTTAGAGGTTGTGCGTCCACCAAACAGTATATGAGGGACCTGGTTGTGTACCAGTTCCCTTATGTAGTGCAGTACGAGAGTCACCACGAGATTTTTACGTGGAAAACTTCTTGCTCAAGGGATTAAAAACCACGACCCACCTAGTAGGATTTCAATTTCACTACACGAGCAACTGCAGGTTACAACTCTATCGTAAGCTAGGAACTAACTCCCATAATCCCTCACCCTTACAATAACGCTTTTGCAACCTAGGAACTAACGTAGTCCCTCACACACTTGCAATGCTCCGATTGCGAGCAGCTCCGCTTAGCTAACTCTAGCTAAGGACACTAATACACTTAGACTAATCCTAGCCTAATGTACCACTCAACAGCTTGAGGAAACACACTTCCAACAAGCACCCTTTGAGACTTTTGATCTACCTACAAACAACTTCCTTTAAAGAAAAGAGTTGGTATACAATTTAAGTACAAACAAACAAAGACTCACAACAGTATAAAGAACTTTAGACTAAAACTTGTGTCTGGATCAGTTCTTCAACTTGTAGGTGACTTTGTCCTTGAGAGATCTTGAGAACTTGTGTCAGCAGCTTTGCACGATTTAGATTGGGTTTTCGAGTCTACTCAATATGTTGCCATCATGTTGTATATATAGTAGGAGCATATGGGGTGAAAAGAAACCATTCTTCAACTTTGACCTAAAGCATGGGTCAACTCATAGCTGTACTTGTGTGCAGCAAGTGGCTCGGCTTTACAGTTGTCTCTGCCGACAGTGTAAGGTACACAAAGAGCAGATTACAGACCAGGTCTCTATTTGGTTTTAAAACAGTTTGACAGTCATCAACACATGAATGCACTTGGGACTATCAATTTCCCCCATATGATGATGACAAACTCATAGATTGATGTTCCCCCTAAGAACCAGCTTCCCACTTGTCCCCCTTGCGAAGCAGACCATCATTGTCAAGGCACCTGCAACATGTTACCAACATACGCAACACATTCCTCTACAAACTGGAGATCCTTTAAATTTTCAACATATCTTCCCCCTTAATCACCGCGTGTTCAGATCATCTTCCCCCTTTTGGCATCATCAAAAAGATTAAAGCACAACCAAGCGTAATAAGGATGAAGTAATTATCCAAGGCAGTAGTCTAGATTATACAAACATGATAATTAAAAAACTAAAACATCATGTCAGAGGCAAATAGAGCTGGAGGTGGCCAGAGGGGACTTTAGGGTTCAAGAGGCTGAAAAATTGAGGACATAACAGGGAGAAGAGCTAGGGAGCACGAGCAAGGGCCTTTAGAATGTTATTTACTTGTTCACCAGCAGCTTGTTGATTCTCGATCAACTGATCAAGAAGCTCATCCTCCTTCTCCTTTAAGCGAGCATTTTCAGCTTGGAGCTCAGCATTTGCACGTACAAGCTCACTGTTGGGACCAGATTCATGTGTCTGTCCAACCAGTTTAGCTCTCAGACTATCATTTTCAGCTTCAACCCTGCTGATTTCAAAGGTTGCTTGCTGCTGTGTTTTGATTAGGTCAGAGATTGCATAGCTGCTCCCCATACCTTCCTTTTTGAGTATGCATTCGCACTCTTCCAAGATCCCTAGAGTGATCATCTGCTTCCTTGTTCCCTCAGTAACCTTTTCAGTCTTGACACTGAATTGCTCAAACACCCTGGTCGAGAAGAGACCATAAGGAAGCCCATGCTTGCATATTTACAACCCGGTCTGAAATCGAAGTTGTGCATCTCCCTTCAGCTCCAGGAAGCAACACTTTGTTAATGAATTCAACCATAAGTGGATACTGCGGCTTCAGCTGCTTCTTATGGAATTTTTCAGAGGACGCAGACCCTTCTGGACAGTTGAATTTCTGAAAGCTTGCGAGGCTTTTCTTTTCATAGTTTTCAATCCACTAGTTGGGACTATCAGAATTTCTCCAAGCTTTGTCTCGGTGATCTCAAATTCCTCCGAATGATTTGTCAGAGCCAAGGTAGAGTTCTTAGTATAAGTCAGGTTCATCATGGAGCTCAGCTACTTCTTGTTCAAAGACACTGGGAGCAGGAGCAACAAGTAGATGTTCCCACTTCTGAAATTCGACAGTCTCCAGAGGCTCGTTCGTGCATGTTTTTCAGAGGTGTCTAGGTCAAATACTCTGCCAAGCAGCACCTTTTGATTCCTCAAAAAGTCTTGCTTTTCATTATTCAAGTCCTGTATCTTTCTCTTCTTCTTGGAGGAAACAAGGTTACTTGCTTGCTTTGCTTCCTTTACCTTTTAGGAGGTCGATCCATGCTCTTCTCCTTGACTGCTTGTTCACTCTATACATTCTCATCAGAATCTATTTCAAGAATGTAGTTGTTAGACTTACTTGCCCATTCAGAGGAAGGTTCTTTTAAGAGCACAACCATAGGGATGCTATCTTTTATCACCCTAAAGGGGTTTGGAATATTGAGGTAGGAGTGGTCCGACGAATGAATGATTTTGAACACTCCTGGAGTCAGGTCCCCCATGCACGTTTCCTATTTTACTTCCTTCCCTCTTAACCTTTTCATCATCCCTTGCAGCCTGCAGGGCATTAACACACCCAGCCACAATTTCCACTTCACTCTTTAAGATTTTTGACAGTCCCACTCCTTTTTAAGCCAAGTTACCATCTGCATTTTAGACAGAGTCCTTTGCGTCTTTATCCCAACTGAAGGAGATGGGGTTACCTGAAATTCCCGCTGTAACTTCATTTTCCTCAGTGGTACCGGCATTTCTAGAGTCAGCCTAAGTCACTCAGACTGGGGTGCGGGTGTCCGACACGGGTACGGATCCAAAGGTCGGATCCTTCATGATCTAAATTTTAGGATTCAAGGATACGGATCTAGGTACGGGTACGGGTGCGGGGATACGACAAACTAATAAATTAAAAATCTAAATCTAAAAATATGCATAGTTATGAGATATTATGTAGAAAACTTACATGTAACTTGTGCCATGTAGAGTGTAGTAACTGAGTCTTTTATTTATGAGGACCGAGGAGCCTATGCCTATCTCTCCAAAATGGCACAATTCATCAATTTTCCTACAACTCACACAACAAAGTATTAAAATAAGATATTATAAACCTATTGAAATAAAACAAATAAAACTTAAAAAATAGATATAGAGTTATAAAGCAAATGAAATTATGAAACATACCTTTGGAAGTTAGAACTAAACAAACTAACAGAGAGTCAGGAGAGTCACAATTCAAAAGTTTTAAATAATTAGCTATTCAAATTATGAAATTAAGTTAGTCAAATGACCACCAAAGTTGTTACACAGGTTGCAAGTTCACAAACCGAAAATAAGTACATAACATGCACATTTAAACTAATCTAGACTTGTCACTTGAGGCATTCTACATGAGTACATTCTATTCAAAGGTCATCTTCCTCAATCTCTTCAATGGCAACTTCTTGCAAATCTTCAACTTCCTCTTCAAAGAAGATTCCTTCTAGTTGAGGTTCGTCTATTGACAATTCAACTAGATTATCGATACTTTCATCAATATTAAAATGATCTCCACCTAAAATAACACCAAAATGAATTTAGAAGATTGTGAAAGAAACTTATCATGCTAAAAGAATTACTCAAGAAATATCAAATGATGGATATGTAGATATACCTATATCCCAATATTTGCTTGGACCATTTGTATATTTTTCCTTTCTTTGAGAGAGCAAGCGAAGATTATAATGCACAAACACTAAATCTTCGGCTCTGGTAGTAGCTAGCTTGTTTCTCTTGATACTATGGATCAATGAAAAAGTGCTCCAATTCCTTTCGCAACAAGATGAAGAAGCCGGTTGGGAAAGCAATTTGTAAGCCAAACTTTGCAAAAGTGGAGCATTTACACCATGGTTAGCCCACCAAGATAGAGGCTCCTCATACCCCATAGCATCAAGCACGTGAGGTTGACCAAAGTAACCATTCCCACAACAAAATGCCCCATACTCCAAAAAAGCTTGCTTTAAGTCTTTTGGATCCTTAAAAAATCTTTCAAAGCATTTGACCCTATTTTGTGAAATCTCTACATCTTCATTAGGAGCTTATCTTCTTATCCCATTGCCTTCACCTGTAAGCCACGATTCATGATAATATTTAGGAACCAATGAATGCGCCATACAATGCAACGGAGTATTGCTTTTATTCCACCTAGCCACAAGAATTGCATAAATGGTATCAAAAAAATTCGATTGGCCGGTAATAAGATCTTTCCCCTCATGCTCAAATACAATCACCTTCATTTTTTCAATCATTGTATCCCACATATCATAAATAAGGTGCAATTGTGGACAATCAAGGTCGGCACTTCTAAGCATGGACACAATTGGCTCCGTACACTTCAAAAAGTAAGCAATAGTATCCCACCATCCGTCATCCATCACAAGAGATTTTATGTCACGTGCTTTAGCTTCAATTATTTTATCTCCCTTATAATTCTTCCATTTGTCATCCATCACCAGTTTTTCCAATGACTGTTTTACTATTTTAATACGAGAAATCATAATAATATGGGAAGCAAATCTTGTTTCCGCAACTTTCAACAAAGACAACTCCGAATGTTTTTGGGAAATGGCATGCGCTATGTCATGATTCACGATAAAATTCTTTAAGCTACTCGCTTGACCAATCAACTGTACTATCCATTTGCAATTATCCAAGTGAGCTGATTTGTCTGAAGGTTGGCATAAACTTTTCAAAGCAAGATTTAAACAATGAACGACACATGGTGTCCAAAATATGTGCGGAAAAGTTTTCTCAACAATAGAACCGGCAAGCTTCATATTACTTGCATTATCGGTGATAACTTGGACAACATTTTTTGCATCGACATCTTCTATGGCTTTAATAAATAACTTAGCAACATAGTTACCATCCTTGACAATCCCAGTAGAATTGATTGATTTCAAGAATATTGGTCCACCACTAGATGCTCCCATTATATTTATCAATGGTCGCCTTTTAATATCCGACCATCCATCTAAACAAAACGACAATCCTTTTCTTTTCCATGTATCTCTAATAGGTTGTAATTTTCTATTTATATTAGCCTTTTCTGAGGCCAAAAGACTCGTTCTTAACCTATTAAAAGTTGGTGGAACATAACCAGGTATAGGGTTCACATCACTTCAAAAATTTACATTGGGAAATCAATCTCAACTTTTTCCCCAAAATTTTGGCCAACACACCCGATCTCGGTTGATCGGATCCGACACAGATCCCATACCCTTACCCGCCTCAGTGTCGTGTCGACACGGGTACGGCACCGAAACTGCCGAGTCCGAGTAACTTAGGAGTCAGCCATACCCTCCTAGCTCGATTGTTCAGCAACAGAGCTTTGGACCTTTGTAGTTATATATTCAGAATCTTTTA
The DNA here is from genome assembly GCF_019175385.1 of Lycium barbarum. Lineage (NCBI taxonomy): Eukaryota > Viridiplantae > Streptophyta > Magnoliopsida > Solanales > Solanaceae > Lycium > Lycium barbarum. The sequence goes on along the minus strand of NC_083341.1, from coordinate 57,274,082 downwards.
TTTTGCTAGATACATCTGCTCTATTTTCCTTTGTATTGATTATCTCAGTGATTTGGAGGAATTTGGAAGCAGAGAGTGTTTAACCGTCTTGTCAAAGTCAGGTTTATCGGATGGAATAGGATTTAAGGATTGGCACATTTTTTTTCATGAGTTTGGTCATTTTGAGTTGTAGAGGGACCAGTCGTGAGGGAATCTAAGCGTGCAGAGGACAAATTTTGGTCTTTCAAAGCTGGAGATGGTGTGGAGAATTTTGGTGACTGTGATTCCCAAGGGAATGCGTTCTTAAAGAGTGAGGAAGAACTGTTCAGGTCTGGGACAGCTTGAGAGGTGGATTCGTTTGATAGACATGATTGATAAGGGCAAGATTTTGTGAGAAAAGGAGAGATCACCAAGGTTTTCATGCAAATCGGTTCGATTTAGGAGAAGATGTAACGTTTGGTCTTAAGTTTTGAAAAGAGGGCGAGAGGAGTTTTAATAACATGGCATTTTAGCAATTTAGCACATATAAGCATTAGAAAGACTACTAACCTGAGTCAAGGAAACCAGATCCCTTTGTGCTTGCTCCACTAAGCATCCACCCTGAGTTTTCTGAACCTTGTAGCATTTTCTTCAGCAGCAAGCAGATTCAATATAACGGGAGATTGTTTTTCAAAAGCGCACTCCCCTCAGAGTTCCTTGAGTGAGATGACATTCTTCAAGTTTTTCAAAAGGATTTTGAGCAACAGTACTTCATATGCTACCTTTTGACTGTCCTTTTCTCACCCAGGTCTCCAAACTGAACTACTTGCTCCGTTTGGGAACCCATATCGGATCGGATCCCTTAGGATAATGACCAGTAAAGCTTGAGCTTCCTCTTTCTAAACTAGGTACGTCTTCCTTTTTCTGGTGCAGATCAGGTTCCTCTTCTCTTGACCTTTGTTTGGCAGTATATTCATTTTGAGGATGATTGAGACTGCTGATCTTTTGGGTTTCACATTCTTATCTACTTTTATGGCCCCCCGATCTCCTTTTGCTATCTCCTTCCTTCCATGAATCGTATTTATCAGCTCTTTGATCTGGATGTTTAGTATACGATTCTCCTTGGTAACTTCTTCCACTTGTTCTTGCAGATCCACGATGCTGACGACCATATCATAACTATCTTGTTCGACGCTATTAAGCTTTTCAGTTAACTCCTTTTCTTTAGCGAGTCCATGAAGCTCTCTTATCAATCCTTTTACCACTGAGATCAACCTTGTGTGAGCGTGACCTTCCAGTTCTGCCTGATCTTTAAGAGGGTCAGCCTGCCTTTCATTGGCTTCATCATAGGTCTCAGATTCTTTTAGGAGACAGGGATTCAAGTTACTCGTTGAGGCTTCATGATTGACTCCACCCTTAGGTGTATTGCTTGAGTCAACTTCATCTTTGGATTCCCTCATTGAATCTCTCCATGCAGTTAGGGCCTCTCTCATCAATTTCTTAGCTGCCCTTCTCTCGGTAACCTTTTTGACAAATGTCTGACTTCCTGTAGCTGTCTTATTGGATTTATCCTTGAGATCTTTACTATTACTCCTTCTCTTCAAAATTTTGCATTTTCCCGAACGATTCTTTGAAATCTGTGAGTGAGATATGCGATTTCTAAGTCATAATCGCTTGACTTACTTCTGCACTCATCATCAAGACTATTTCTTCTTTCTGGATCTTGAGTGGTCTCACCATCCTTCATCTTAAGAGATCCAAGCTTTGTGCTAATTTTGTCTATTCCAACACATGTTCTTTTAAGAGCTTCCCAGATTTCCTTTACTGTTTTACAAGAAGAAACCAAATTGTGCTCTTTTGATCCAAGGCTTCGAAGAAGAATGTGCTTAGCTCTATGGTCTTGTCGCAGAGTATGGCTTAGGTGAGCAAAAGCACAAGGACCATCACAAATGATGTTCCACAGTTCTAGATCCTCAGCAGTGATGAAGTCTTCCATTCTAGCCTTCCACCAGTCATAGTGTTCTGCACTGAATCTTGGAGGACTTGTGATGCACTCTCCCTTCATTTGGTTTAGTGAACTGGCCATGGTGAAGATCCTTTTTAGGTGTTAACCTTTTAGAAAGAACCTGCTCCGATACCAATTGTTAAAGGTTGTGCGTCCACTAAACAGTATATGAGGGACTTGGTTGTGTACCAGTTCTCTTATGCAGTGCAATGCGAAAATCAACACAAGATTTTTATGTGGAAAACTCGTTGTTCAAGGGATTAAAAACCATGACCTACCTCAGTAGGATTTTAACTTCACTACACGAGCAACTTCAGGTTATAACTCTACCGTAAGCTAGGAACTAACTCCCATAATCCTCACCCTTACAATAACGCTTTTGCAACCTAGGCACTAACCCCGTAGTCCCTCCACACTTGCAATGCTCCGATGGCAAGCAGCTCCACTTAGCTAACTCTAGCTAAGGACACTAATACACATAGACTAATCCTAGCCTAATGTACCACTCAATAGTTTGAGGAAACACTTCCAACAAGCATCCTTTGAGACTTTTGATCTACCTACAAACAACTTCCTTTAAAGAGAAAAGTAGGTTTACAATTTCTGTCACGACCCAACCCCGTGGGCCTCGACTGGTACCCTAACTGGGTACCCGTACATACCTACCTGACCGAATTTCGTATCATACAGATTTTTGTTTTTTAAACAGCTGTTACAGAAGTAGGCCGATACAGATACGACACGCGTGCAAACATATATATGTATATACCTGAACATGCAGACATTTACAGATAAGCCGATAAGGCTAACATACAGACGAAACCCGTAACCCACACATCTATCTACAGGCCTCTACAGACATACAGAATCATATGACGGGACAGGGCCCCGCCGTACCCCAAAATACCATACATACAGAGTCTACAGATAACAGAAGATATATACCAAAAGTATTTGCTCCGGATCGAAGGAGCTCTTCAGAATCCGAGCCCTAGACTGGCGGCGTATCACCAAGTGCGCCTGTACCTGCGGGCATGTAACGCAGCCCCCGAAGAACCGGGGGTCAGTACGAAAAATGTACCGAGTATGTAAAGCAGAAATATATCAAACATAATCATGATCTGGATCGGAAGCACAGAAATATACTAGACAGGCTCATAAGCCGGACGGACAGAGTCAGTCCCGACAAACGGACAGAATCATAGTCCAGACAGACAGAATCAGAATTCATACGGACGTACAGAATCGGAACCCGTCGGCCAGATAATCCAGACGGACAGACGGAATCGTAACCGGTTGGACAGATAATCCGGACGGACATACAGAAGCATAACCAGTCGGACAGATAATCCGGACGGACATACAGAATCATAACCAGTCGGACAGATAGTCCAGACGAACATACAGAATCATAACCAGTCGGACAGATAATCCAGACGAACATACAGAATCATAACCAGTCGGACAGATAATCCAGACGGACATACAGAAGCATAAGTCATACAGACAGAAAGAATCACACGTAGGGTGCAGGAACGTGGTCGCCACTCCTGCCATTGGCACCACAACACGTCAGATATCAGAAATTCTTCTCCGATCTCCATCACACATCATAACATAACCACGGCACCCGGGGGCGGACAGATAACACAGCACCCCGAGCCCGGACTCATCATACTTCGTAATATATCCTCGGTAACCGGGGACGGACATATAACACAGTACCCCGAAACCGGACACATCATACTTCAGAATTCACATATGGGGCTCGGCGGCCCACCGTACGATATACGTACCGGCCCGGGATCCGGTGAAAGGAATCATAGCATGTGCACGAACTGATTAATGAGGGACCACATACATACAGATCGTCATACAGACTCAACAGAACAAAAGTAGGCCAACTGGCCGATCGAACCAAGTATTCGGATAGTTTTCAAGGTACGTGCCTACACGTCACTTGGGGAGGCACGACAGATTATAACCAGAACCAGATTTCCAAATGTCAAAAACTATTTTGTAAGATTTGTATAAAAACAGTCGTATCGTGATCAGAATAGTAGTCCAGGTGTTTTCTGAGAAAATCGGGCAAAACTAAAGTAATTAAGGTCATACAGAAGGTATCGGGCCTCGTGGGCCCGCCTCGGATCAACTCGAGGCGACATAGGTAAATTACCGATAGTAGACCTTATAAGGTCATCCAAAATCATCTGGAAGTGTTCTGACTCCGTTTAGGGAAGTTTTGTACAAAAATTCACTTTAAAGGCAATTTGTAAGAAAATAGCTTCAATTGGATTGAAGGAATTGGAGCGGTTTTCCGTCTCGAATTCCGGGGGACGGAGTCGTACTTAAGGCTCGCGGCCGAGCCTATCACATCCGGAACATGCCTAGGAACAAAGGGAAATGCTTCACATACCTCGATGGCGCCTTATGCTCGCTTGGCGTCAATCCAAATTTCGTCCAAAATCTGAAAATGGTCAAGTTTACCATTTGTTAGTTTCAAACTTTCAATATTCCAACTTAACACATACTTGCCTACCGAAATTTCGGCAGCATTTCCTCTGTATATACGACATCCCCGAGACTTAGCTCGGCTCAATTCATCAACACAACAACCCAGGAATGACATAAAAACATCAATAGACATTAAAACATGCACTATGGCATCATTAGCCATCTTTCGTCATAACGAAACATCTTTCGTTTCAAACTTACATTTCCAAACCAAACTTATTATTTTCTTATTCATTATCCATCAAAATCATTATGACATACATCGGAGGCATCCATACCATTTTCACACGATATACATAAGATATGCAAACATTCAAACTTTCCATTAAGCTACTACTTATCCAATCTTCCCAACCTTCAACATACAAGTTCATAAACACATTTCCATATTCCAAGTTCATTATCCTTAATCATAATTTCAAGAAACCATGCGAAAACAACATACTTTCCGACAACAACTTTACCAACAAATACTTCGTGTTAGCTTAACCATTATCCTCCCATCTACTTCACAAATCCTTAACAACACAATTAACATGCTAACAAGATTTGGTTCTCCTTCCAACATCACATAACCACACGGCCACCTACAATATTTTCCAATTTTCACTAATTCATTCCACTTTCATTTCTATTACAATTTCCATCATACTACAACTAAATTACAACATGAATTCAAATCATCCAAATCATGCAATATACATATATATATTCGGCCAACACACACTTAGTTCCAACACACAAAATTTCCATGTTTTTCATTCATTCACACATACTACATCATACATATACCATTTATAACATAACAAGAGCATGAAATCCTCACCTTTCTTCAAGTTCTTCACTTGGAGGATAAAATTGTTTTCTTGCCACAATACTTATATCAACTTGTAGAGGACTTTGCACTTGGTAATAATTTCACAAGAGATGAACTTTTAAACCAAGGAATTGGCTCCAAATTTTTTTTCTTTCTTTTCTTTCTTTTTCTCTCTCAAACCCGAAATGCTCTTCTTTCTTTTCCTTTCAACTCTTTTTCTTGAAGCTTCTTTGGATAATGATGCATTTTCTTATATAATAAAATCCATGTGATAATTATCACATGGTAATTTAATAAATCCCATGGGCCAAGGCCTTACATGGCCGGTTGGGCTCCCACTTGGGCCTTAGTTTTCTTATATTTTTTTTTGAGCCCACTTGGCTAATTTTGTGATTTATGGGACAAGTTTCCAAAATTCCAATTTTGCCCTTGGCCTCCTTTCGTAATTCCATACCATTGAATTCATAACCTACACATTCATACCAAGTAGTGTCCAATTGTGGCCTCATTCATTACAAGTCAATTTATCTTGAATTTTTTTGAATAAGCGAAAATGTCGAATGTAACAATTTAAGCACAAACAAAGACTCACAACAGTATAAAGAAGTTTAGACTAAAACTTGTGTCTGGATCAGGTTCTTCAACTTATAGGTGACTTTGTTCTTGAGAACTTGTGTCGGCCGCTTTGCACGATTTAGATTGGATTTTCAAGTCTACTCAATATGTTGCTATCATGTTGTATATATAGTAGGAGCATGTGGGGCGAAAAGAGACCATTCTTCAACTTTGACCTAAAGCATGGGCCAACTCACAACTGTACTTGTGTGCAACACCTGGCTTGGCTTTACAGCTGTCTCTGCCGACAGTGCAAGGTGCACAAAAAGCAGATTACAGACCAGGTCTCTATCTGGTTCTAAAACAGTTTGACAATCATCAAAACACAAATGCACTTGGGACTATCATACATGATGAAGTTATTTGTTATCATGAGCTAATGGAGTGACTTTTTGTCGGGTGTATGCTTATGCTCGTAGTTTGAAGAGGTGGCGCTGTTCCAGAGGCAAGACGGAAGTTTCAACAGTTAAGCTGATTTAATACTGACATCTAGTTCAGTTGGTTCGAATGTTTTGTTTTCACAATTATTCTTAGTAATTAAAAAAAAATGAATTTAATTTTGCTGAATATGCCTAACTGAATTTGGTCTTCATTAATTTTCGGGTCAAGGTGCCTTGTAATTTGAAATTGTACCTACTCTGAGTTTGCTTTTTATTCTGCAAGTTTTACTATTTTCTTAGCTTTAGTCCTCATGTTGTGTTCCCATCACTTCTTCACCGCATGCACCAGGTTCTGTTCATCTTATTTGAAACTAGAATGTGTCTCCTGCCATACATTCGCCAGATTATCATAGATAAACCTTTAAAGGCAGTTCCATGGCTTGAGTGTGATTCTTTATGCATGCATTAAACTTAACAGCTAGGTGTATTGAAATAGTTTTGTGTTGAAATCCAGGGTAAATTCGCAAAGGTTGAAGTGAAAGATGAGGATGAAGGATTAGATGAAGAGGAGGAAGAGCATGGCGATACCCTGTGTGGGGCATGTGGTGAGAACTATGCTTCAGATGAATTTTGGATTTGCTGTGACTTATGCGAGAGGTGGTTCCATGGGAAGTGCGTGAAGATCACACCTGCCAAGGCTGAGCATATAAAGCAGTACAAATGCCCATCATGCAGCAACAAGAGGCCACGCCCTTGACATCCCATTGAATTTGCTGAGTTCCACCCTTGTATTTGTCTCATGTAGGACTCAGCACATTGCCGTCTTGCGTACATCAGCACGGCATGTTCATTCAAAATTTTTGGTCCTTGCTCTTTGTTTTCTGGATAATCTACTAGGTAAAATTGCTAGGGTGCTCCTCCATTTGATTAAATTTGGACAACATAGGGATCTTCTTGTAGGAAAGCATCGTCCTGTGATTAATGCTAACTTGTAAAATTTAGCTGGAGTATATTGTCGCAGGTATATTTAGTTGTTGAACCGTTTGGACCCTGATGTTTAATTTAAAATTGTGTTAATCTTGCTGGTGTCAATCGATTGAATGATTCTATGAGTGTATGCTCTGTTTTTGTGGTTGCAGCTTGTGATCTAGTTGACAGGCATAGAATAGGCAAATAAACATAAGGAATAATGAATTACAGGAGGACAATGTGTTTGAGAAACAAGGTCTCACAAAATACCAGAAGAACCTTTTGAGCATCTTTTGTTTCCTAGTATGAGTCTTTAATTCTGTTTCCATTTTGCCTTCCTCAAAAACACTTGCATTGATTGATGATGATGATGATTAGAAGAGAAGCATCGTTTCACCAAAATATAACAAAACATCTGCTCCTAGCTTAGTGATTGGAGCATGGAGATGAAAGCTCAAAACAGTAGTTTTTCCTTTAAACCTGGATTTAGATTAAGGGTGTGTTTGGTATGAAGGAAAATGTTTTCCACATATTTCCAAGAAAAATATTCTTTTTGGAAATTGAGTTTCTTATTTCTGGTGTTTGGTAAGTAAGCAAAAATAATAGTCTCAACAGTATTTATATATAATTTAGGAAAATACTATGGGATGGGGTAGGATGAGTTGGGGAGTAGAGAGTGGGGGTGGGGGATCGAGGGTTAGGGGGTTGGAGCCTGGAGGGTGGGGAAGTGGTAATGAGCTTAGAATGTTATTTATGGAACTTTCCGTACTCCCATAGGGAAGTCATAATCCCATTTTCCTAAAGAAAATATTTTTCAAAAAAATTTGAGCAGCTAAACATGAGAAAATTAGTAAACATCAACATTTTTTAGAAAATGCTTTCCTCCGTACCAAGTGCACCCTAAATTCATATCAGCCACAAAAGTTGGGTAATTGGAATTTTGTCATCCAGAGGGAGAGAAGGAGATCCACTTGACATGAGAAATAAAGGAACAACATTCAATGTCCAAAAAAAAAAAAGGTATGCTTCGTTTTGCAGCCCCAGTTAAACTTTTCTCGCATGGATGCTAAGTTTCAATACAATTGTGATACAACGTTAAATCACAACATGAGGAAGACATCTTCTACTATTGCCACAAACACAGGAGTCACATGATTATCACTACATTTCTTCTATAAGTGAAGTGGAAAACACTGTTCCCCACGACAACCACAGCCACGACGGGTAACAATGTACAAAATCAAGCACATATACAAAAGAGAACAATAACTTAAGGAACAGAAGAGCACATTCCTTGACATGTCATTGACATAGCACAAACATATGCTGGTTCAGCACGTTCGCTATGGACATGCAGAGACATTTAGGCAGAGCACGTCACTCCATTGTCTGTGGAGCCACTCCCCTGTTCTTTGATGTTCAATATAACTTGCAGCTGTTCTTTCACCAGAAGTTGGGCGGTCACTTCCAAAATTCGTCGTCCCAATGAATAACACAGTTTGCACCACTACCTCAATCTGATTTTCTCATTAGGTAATATTACATTAGGATTCCGGATATGTGGATTCAGTGCTGCTATTTCCTTCCATTTAGCGCCTGTGCCATGAACCCTAGAAGATATGCTCCATAGTGTATCACCAGGCTGCACTGTGGTTGTTGCCGATTGAGCAGCTGCCTTTGAAGATCTGCTAGCAGCCGCCTTTGACTTCATTAATGGATGTTTGTTTTTCTTTCCCATTCCATTAGCAACCAACCAACGAGAGCCAGACTGTTCTTGAGTCGCGGAACCCCATAATTTCTTTTTACCTTGCTCGGTCTTAAGACCTGCAACGTGCACTTCGGTTATTTTGTATTGTGCGATTGGGTCAACCTCGGGGATTTTCTCTTCTTTGATGTCTACATTCGAGTCCTTTTTGGGAGGTGCAGATTCATCGTCATCATCTTCATTGTTGTTTCTAACCACAGAAACAGTGTTGTATATCTTAGGTTTAGGTGGTACAAACACTCTCTCGACTTGAACAAGAGCAAGCATAGGTGTACCAACTGGCTCATAATTCCGCATAGGATCACGGAGCTGCACCATTAGTGCCACCGTAAAGTTGTTTCCCAGCAAACCACACTTCCTACTTTTTCCGCGTCTCTTCTCTCCCTTCGACCTGCCCCGAAACACGTCTGTGCTGATAGCATGATGAGCTGCTAGCAGTTTGGAGGTTCGTTCGCTTATCTCATCTTCATCGTCAATTTCTCCTGAGTCCAACCTCATCCATTCATCAAGTGTTAGAGATAAACCCATAAGCCCATCAACGTCATCACCATTGCCTTTAATGTCCAGAAGCTTCAATCCACCTGCCCCTTCCAGACCTACCGCTCCACCCAAATTGACCTTCTGTCCCTCAAAGGCTGAAAATTGAGCGCTGATGTTTGAAGGTGCATCCTCATCTGACATGTCTGTCTGTATTTTCAAACCCTCAATTGAAAGGGCTTCAATTTTATCCATTGCCAAAGGAGCAAGATCTTCCAAGGATACATATTCGCCATCCATGTGAGTGGTAGAACTTAATTCCAACTTACTGGACATTGGTCCACGCAATTTCCCCTTTTTACTTTGACTGCTTGTTGCCATATTTTGCCCAAATTCAACCTCATGTTGCAATAAATCTTGTCTGCAGAACAATTTCATACAAGAAATAAGTAGGTGCAAGTATATGTACATTTGCAATAAGGAAACAGTAACCAAACTCTAAAAAAACATGTAAACAGAATAACAAACCTTTCAGGTCCTTCTAAGGTCGGTGCGTTTTCCCAGGCTATTTGTTCCACTGTCTTCCCAGTCATATCTTCCAAAGGCATTAACTTACTTGCCTGCATGGAGAGTTTTTCTATTCCGATGGAGGCCAAATGCTGCAGTATGTCCATTATACCAGACCCCATTTCTGCAGGCACCACTACTGGACTGGATACCTGCATAATCAAACTCCCTCCACACTCAGCGTTCTTGAAAATTGCAGGATTCATTGACCTTAAAAATCCTCCATTTTTTGTCTGTAGCAAGTTTCCTAAACCTTCTCCAAGAGGAGGCAATTGGTAAGGGTCTTCAGGAGGCACATCAATTGGGCTGCCAAAACCGCTTGAGCTTTTAGGAGGAGAATATTCAAATGACTTCTCATTCAAGCTCCACTCATGCATCAAAACCTCTGTCTCCAAGTCCTCCAACATGGAAGCTCTTGTTTTGTTAATCGTTTCCTCAATTTCTATCTTAGGCATCTCCTCATATGATGGTGCAGCAGAAGAATAACCAAAATTATCACAGATGCTACTCCACTGAGATACACTTGGAGCATCAGAAGCAAATTCTTCAATGTCCGGATCAAGGTTAAACAAAGAACACCCACTAGCCAAAGTGTCCTTCTCAAATTGCCTCAATAATCGTTCTCGTGGGGAATCAGGCTCGCTCTCAGAGCTTGGGCCAAATGGATTATGCTCAATCCCTAGCATATCCAGGAAATCACCAGCCACGGATTCATTAACGTAATCCACGCTGAGGGATTTTCCCTTCCTAAGCTCTCTATTATTCGCTTTAGCATCCAAGTAACTATCATGATTTATAACTTCATTGCCATGTTCCTGAGAATCTAATCCCTCATTTTCCAAGTCAGAGAAACTGTTTAATGCAGACTCCAATTCTCTCATAATTAATTCTTTTGCTGATTCATCTGTCTCGAGATTGTTGGCGCTCACTGCAAGGTCTTCATTCTCACTGTCAAGACCCTTGGCCAACAATACAGGCTGGGCCTCCTCTTCAATGGGCATCTTCAAGGTACTATCAGGTACAAGTCTCTCTGTCACGGAACCATCAAAAGTTTTCATAGAATCATCTTCTTTTCCCTCCAGTTCCTTCAGGGGAAGTTCTATGCCTTGCTCTATGACAGAAAAATCACCAACTTCACAGTCGTTTTCAACATTTCCCTTCACAGGATCTGATAACAAGGCCAACTCTGGTTTGAGGTTATCAACAGTGTTATTAGAGAACACATCAATCTCTGGTTTGAACTCAAATGAAGTTTCCAACTTCTCTTCCTCAAGCTTCTGATACAGCACTTCTACAGATTTGGAAAGGTCAGAGCTCGGCGTTGGTAAAATCTCATGAAGATCTTTTACATCTTCTGCAGACTGCTGTGAAGTAGAAGACCGAGCAGGAACGCTTCCAGCTCGCCTTATTATGCTTAGATCATCACTTTGCTCAGATTGTGCAAGAAGCTTTGCAGCACTTGCACTGTTCTGCCTCATGTTCCGCACCTCAAGAATGTCCCTATTGGCAGATGTGTTCCCATTTCCCACTATATGATACCCAAAACTAACGTTCATGCTTGCACCTTTAGCCTTACCTGACAACCTGAAACTAGTTGTCCAATTACCTGAGCTCTTGTCATCCTCTAATTCTTCCAGTGTAAGAGGAAGAAACCTGGTAAGGTCAACCCGATGCTTCCCCAAGTCAAGTTCAGGAGTACCGTAAACTGAAGCATATAACAAACAATGTTTTGCCTCATACTTTGCTGAATGATGAGGGCCATTCCTACTACCATATATCGAACACGTATAACTCAACTGTTCCTCGAAGTCAGCTACACCTTCACAAACCACAACTGGACATGTCATCAACTCACCATCTCGCCTCCTCCAATGCACGACAAGGCTAAGGTCATTAAAAAATGCTGGCATCCCTTCAACACAATGGACATGAAGCGAAAAACAGCAATTAAACCTTCGATTTTTAACCTGAGTTAACGACTTTAAGCTCTTCCAACTCCATATAGACTTCTTATTACTACTATCCTTGTCTGATAAATCTCTACCATTGTCTTTATTCTTCGATTTGGGCAGCTCCGGTAAATGCGCTTTTCCAACAGACTTGGAACGACTACTAGCTGTAGACATCAAAAGCCGAGGTTGGGTTTTATCCAAATATAGGGCTTTACTTATAGTTTCAATATCATTCAACAACTTCCCATTTCCAGGCTTCTCACCTATTTTCTTCCTAGAATCCATTCTTGATAACATTCTTCTTCTCCCCAAAAACTACAAAATTACCCACAATCCAAAATAAAATCTTCAGAACACACTTAATGATTTTCAATAAAATAGTAACAAATTAAAAACTTAAAAAAATACCTCCAATTTAAAAACTACAAAATTAACACTACAAAACTTAAAACGGCAAAAATTAACACAATTTAAAAATTACCCACAATCCAAAATAAAATCCTGAGAACAAAATTAATGATTTTTCAATAAAATGTAACAAATTAAAAACATAAAATATAGCTCCATACTTGAGCAAGATTAGTCTTTTCAGGGCTTTAGCTGGAAAAAAAAAAGTCTTTAGGCAAAAAATATGGAAAACCCAAATCAGTTTCTCAAGTTCACTTGCCTCTGAATCAAAATCTTGAAGTATAAATTAAAATAAGATAATAAAACAAAAATAACACAAAGCTATTTATTCAAAAAAGAAAAAAACTTGGTCAAAATATTTGTGTAAGATGAGAAAATAGTGAATTTCTTACAAGGAGTCTTCAACGCTCTGATTATTGTCTAAAGGACTCTCTCTCTCTCTCTTCTTTCTCTCTCTCTCTCTCTATGTTTTGGCGTGACGATGTTTCATTCGAAGTTTCAAATTATAAAAATTATACGAAAGTGGAGAGAGTATTTGTCACACTCACTCCGAGAAAAGGACAAAAATGTTCCCTTAACTATGATAGTAGGTTTAAAATAGTCTCTTAACTATGCACTTAACGGTTTTAGTCCTTTAAGTTTGTTACAAGTTAACAAAAACGGTCCCTTAACTATGAGAGTAGGTTCAAAATAGTCCCTTAACTATGCACTTAATGGTTTTGGTCCTCTAAGTTTGCCATAAGTTAACAAAATGGTCCCTTAACTATGAGGGTTGGTTAAAAATAGTCCCTTAAGTATGCACTTAACGGTTTGATAATGTCAGAAAATGATGTCTCGAAACACAAAGACCGACGGACTCTATCGATTAAAACTGAGGGAATTCATCGACTAAATAAAATACACTAGACTTTAGAAATAAATTAGAAATAGCAGAAACTAAAAAAGTTGTCACTACCAAAAACAAGCGAAAAAAATGATGGACGGAAACCGATGGATAAAATCGAGGGACACTATTTTTGTTTTTTAATTTTTATTGTTTTTTACGAAAACCAACGGAAGTCCATCGATTATTTTTGAGGAAAAATGCGCAGAAGTCCATCCTATAACCGACTAACGTCCGTCGGTTTTGTCCCGAGTTATTTGACCGATCTAGAGTTCTCACTAATTTTTCCTTTTTTTTCATAGTTCTCGTCAAATCTAACAAACAGAGTTCGATGAATATTTTGTCGAGACTAAAACTGTCAACTTATGGCAAACTTAAAGGACCAAAACCGTTAAGTGCATAGTTAAGGGACTATTTTGAACCTACTCTCATAGTTAAGGGACCGTTTTTGTTAACTTGTAACAAACTTAAAGGACTAAAACCGTTAAGTGCATAGTTAAGGGACTATTTTGAACCTACTATCATGGTTAAGGGATCATTTTTATCCTTTTCTCCACTCACTCCTCTACCTGTTATATATTTACATTATGAATACTTTGTTTTGTCTATGTTGTATTTAGCCTCATATGACATACACTATTCTTCTATTTCGGTACTACCTGTGTTTATCTTGCTATTCTGCTCTCGTTATTTTCCTATCTATCTTGCTTTGGTTACACTTTTTTTGAGCTGGGGTCTATAAAAAACAGTCTCTCTAAGCCACATAGGTAGGGGTAAATATGCGTACATCTTACTCTCCCCAGACTCCACTTATGTAATTGCGAATTGCCTTTCTTTTGGGGTGATCTTTAAATTTTGCCCCTCATATTTATAATCTTTAAATTTTGACTTTCGGCTAAAACTCATGGGTTCCAGGTTCAAACCCCCACTCAGTCAAAAATTTAAAAAAATTCGCAAGACAGAATTTAAATTTCGCTATGCCCCCACCGGCAGAATTTTAGTTATGTTTAACCAAAAGTTTGCCGATGGGGGCAGACTTTGCCTTGAGGCATATATATATATATTTAACTTTTCAAGGTAAACTTTTAGTTATGTCTTAACTAAAAGTGTGCTGCATAAGACATAACTAAAAGTATGCCCCATAAAGCGGAACTTTTCCTTAAGGAATAACTAAAGTTATGCCGGACCCGGCATAACTATAAGTTCCGCCTTATAAGGCAAAGTTTATGCTTTAAGGAAAATTTCCGCCATAGGGGCATATTTTTAGTTATGCCTTAACTAAAAGTATGCCCCATAAGGCATAACTAAAAGTATGTCCCATAAGGCGGAACTTTTTCTTGAGGCATAACTAAAAGTTTGCCTTATAAGGCAAAGTCTATGTCTTAAGTTTTAGTTATGTCTTAACTAAAAGTCTGCCCCATATATAAGGCATAACTAGGAAAAGACTTTTAGTTAAGGCTTAACTAAAAGTCTGCCCATAAGTATGTCGGACCCGGCATACACTTGTTAAGGAATAACCGAAGTTATGCCGGACCCGGCATACTTATGCCAAGTCTGCCCATAATTCATAAGTATGCAGGGTCCGGCATAACTTTGGTTATTCCTTAACAAGTGTATGCCGGGTCCCGCATACACGCGACCCAAACCTTGTCTTGCGATTGTTTTTTTTTTAATTTACGCTTGAGCGAGGGTTCGAACCCAGAACCTCATGATTTCTGCGCGAAGTTGCAACGCGAAGGGCAAAATTTAAAGACCACAAATATGAGGGGCAAAATTTAAAGACCACCCCAAAAGAAGGGCAATCCGCGTAAAAAAAATGTATGGAATTACACTGGATATGTTAGTGGCGTACATTATTGCCCCAATTGTCATGCCTTCCTTCATTTTCATTTTACTCCCCCGTTATAGTCCTTGGTTTTGCTTATACTTTGTGAGACACTTTGACTTCTATAAAACTAATAACTAAAGGAGGTTATGATGTATAGAATAACCTTTTTAGTGTTGTCCAAACACATGGATAACCATAATTTGATCTCTATGTACTTTTGTAGCACGCAAATGAATTTTAGAAGAGTTATTTTAATCGAAAACTCTTTATTTCTTGTTTTAATTCTTAATACAGACGATATATTTCGTTGAATCTATTTTTTTTAAAGTCATTTGATAGGCAATGCACTCCTCGAATTAGGGGAGACCAAAAAGCACCTCTCATTCTTTACCATTTTAAGCCTTTTGCTTTTTAGCATCTCTTGATCTTTATGCGCTTCTTATCAAGCTGTCCAGTCTCCTTTGCGCAAGCTTCTTCCACATGACATGGGACTATTATATAGGATCAACCCTACTTCACAAAAATTATAATGTATTTCATATTAATTAATTTTCTCAATTATCCACAAAATCGAGGTAAAGCTAAATGAGTGATTTTAATTCTGAACAATAATTACTGAATTCGCAGCTATTCAGGATGTAATCATTACATGTGTCTAGGCTCTTTACTTGCAAGATGGCCTTTGTTAATTACCACAATATCATATCAATTGTTTCTGCCTCTATCATGCCCAAGAGCAAGTAAATAACAGAGGAAATAGATCTGAAATAAGATATCTTGGTCTCTTACAATTTGAATAGAAGAAAATGATTTTTTTTAAATTACTTATGTATAAAAAATGAAGATCTCTTGTAAAAGAGTTATAAAACTAATTTTTTTTTTGTAAAGGACCAAATAAACATTTCTGCCGAAATGATATCATGTTGGGATACTAGAAATCATAAAAAGAGAGACAAAATGGAATGCAATGATTAACACTATTTTTTGGCAATAAATTATTAACACTATTTTAACATATCCATTAAGGTGTTTTCTTGTAGAGCCTTCCGAAGAGCCAAATTATTAACGAGAAATTATTGGATGACTCAGAATGAAAGTTAAAATCTACAAAGTAATTTGATAAAGTGATAATTTGATCATTGTTATTTTTTGACTCCAACTCTTTTATATTTGTCGAAACTCTTATCTTAGGTAAATCTAATTCCTTATAAATATATCAAATTAACTAAAAATCAAGAGTTAATTGATGACATAATGAACGGAAAGTAAGGCTTGTTGAGATCCTGTGCGGAATTATCTTTGATACATCCTTTAAATTTAGATATTCACATTTAGTTAAGATAGGGATCAATTTTGGAAATTATGTTAAGTTTATGAGGCATAATGTGAATAAGGCAAAATATATAATTTGTCTTTCTCCGAATGCTTTATTTAGTCATTGATTGAAGAAAAAGCTTGTGCGGCTTACCTGTCCACCTTTTTATTGCTAGTTTGCCACTAACCTCTTCATTAAATTATTGATGATATAGTCCGCATTAGAAAGCAGTTGAGCTCATGGTGGCTTCTAGGACTTAAATTTTTCTGTTTAATGACACTACAAAAAACGTTTTAATTTGCTTCTTATGCCTTGTAATTTTTTATAATTGTGGTGTCCTGACCAGCTTCCGTATACCTTGACTAATTTCACGGGATATCTGCCCACCAGCAACAGATATCAGGTAACTTTATTCACCAAGGCTAGAACAATATGGAAGAAATCACTTAGTGTTTTGCTGAGAATTGAACATGAGATCTCTTGGTGCTCAACCCACTTAATTAACCATTAGACCACGCCCTTGGGTGCCCTTATACTTTATTTGGGGATATTAACTGGATACAAAAGTTTAGAATATTATTTTGATCCATAGATATTAAATTAACAGACGAAAAGTTACTTTGACTAAGAAAATATGACATCAAATAAAAAGAAACATCAAGTTTAAGATATTTGAAAATGTAGAATAATATTAAGAAACTAATTTTCTCTAAAATATTGGATTCATGAGACGGTCTTGTATGGAGTGAGATGGACTATGTGATATCATACAACGGACTTCAACTTATTCGGGATTGAAATATAGTTTTTATTATTGTTATGTAGACCAATATTATTAGTAAAACCAAACCATGTAATTTGAGATGTTCTAAAATATAAAGAGTATCACATATATTTGAACGGAAGAGTACAGTTCTTTATTAATGGTACATTTTTAGCACAACTAAAATGATATGGTTGACCGATGTTATCAACCATATAATTAACACTTCACTCTTCATTGTGCTGCTTCAAATCCAGCTTGTAGATTAATTAGGTGAACAATTTATTAGGTAAGCTTGTGGACTTGCTGCTATGTCTCATTTTCTATCCACCATAATTGAGTCACGAACCGTTCTTTTCTCTTCCATCTTTTATGAATACATCATCACGTGTTTTGTTTACATTGTTTAAACCATTCTAATTATATGAATAATTGATAGAAAATAATGATTATAATTGTTGAAATGTATTATATTTACCACATTAGACAAATATAATTATAACCAGCAAAATAAATTTTACAAAAGATTCTGACAAAACCATGTTACGTATGATCAAGGAATGTATTACACCAACATGTACAGTACACTATTGCTCTTAATGGTGGACTACATGGAGAAATAACTGGTAAGAGAGGAATAAAGCAAGGGGATCCAATCTCCCCGTTGCTATTTGTCATTTGTATGGAGTGCTTCTCTAGGCTCATGAATTGGGTTGCAAGGCAAGATGGATTTGCATACCACACTGTATACGATAAAAACTGGGTATATGTTAAATCGGTGAGACCAAAGGCCGAGGGAAAAAAGGGACAAGAACGCGCATGAAGGCTCCCGTTCTGAATCGGGGGAACGCTTAGACCGAAGTAAAGGAAGGGCATCATTTGGTCCGGTCCTTTCATGACCGGGTTGTTCGAGGCCATATGTCCGTTTGATCGTGGCCGGTGGTCCGGGAGATCCGTTGCGCGGTTGCCACGCATCGATGGCGTCCTGCTATTTTCAACTGCCAATCGTACGGATGTCAGATCGTATGGTCCACCTAATCCAACCTAACCCAACTCAGAGCTTTTTTCATTATTATTTTATTATTCATGTTATGTGAAGCCCATGGGGCACTACTATAAATAAGGGGCATTGCCCTCCTCTTAGGGGGTTGGCTCCTTCTGATCAAGAATTCTTGTAATAGCAAAATATATACAAAATCTCCCTCTCATACATCAGATTCGTTCCATATTGGGTGTGCTTGTTTCTTACGTTACTTAAACCAAATACGCTTGTGCATTAATAGATACACGAATCTACAGCAAACTTTCGATCATCACTTGCTCCTTTATAGCACGTCCATATATTTATTTTCTCTATCAAATAAGTTCAAGATATAACCGCATATCCTATACCTCACCTATAATTTTAATTGATTATCCAAATCCGGGGTAAACAGTTTGGCGCCCACCGTGGGGCTAAGATAATAGTGGTCTTTGATCTTGATTTTTACCTTACCCATCTAAATCAAAAAACACCTTCTGTTCGTCTCTGAAAAATCGGACTAAATGGCTGACAGTGGGCAATCTAGTCACGTCAACAACAACGAGATCGTGGCCGAAAACGAAGGCAGCGGGCCACGAGGATTGCCAAACCCTGCTGACCCTAACCCCGTTAATTCGAGGGAGGGCCTCAACCATCAAAACACCGTGGACCAGGAGAATGCCACCTTACCGGCCACTGATCCTCTAAATACCCACAATTCCGTTACTTTGTCCCGGGCACAGGGCCGGAAAGAACCGGGTACACCTAATGACAATATTGACTTACGTTTAATCTTTGAAATGTTGCAGGAACAGAGAGCAGTGATTTCCGAACAAGGGATCGCAATTTCCTAGTTGCAAACCCGAGGGGATACAACGACCCCGGAGAAGACGAGCGGTGTTGCCAAACCTAGAAGGGATGAGGCACGACCGCACGGGTTATTGAGAGCAATGGATCCGGGGCTGGCTCCTCCACCGAGGTTCTAAAAATGCTCAAAACTTTGGCAAAGCGGGTAGACTCGACCGAAAAGAGGGTCGAAACATACAACTCTCGGGTGGATCAAATACCGGGGGCTCCGCCTTTACTGAAGGAGCCGGATTCGAAAAGGTACATCTAAAGGCCTTTTCCTCCGAGTGCAGCCCCGAAATTAATCCCGAAGAGGTTTGAAATGCCGGATATCCAGAAATATGACGGCACAACGGACCCACACGAGCACGTGACCTCATACACATGCGCCATAAAAGGAAATGATATGGAGAAGGACCAAATTGAATCGATGTTGCTGAAAAAATTCGGGGAAACTTTGTCAAAAGGAGCACTGACATGGTACGACCATCTACCCGAACATTCGATCACCTCTTTCGAAATGCTCGCCGATGCCTTCATCAAAGTTCATGCCGGTACCAAAAAGGTGCAGGCCCGTAAGGCCGACATTTTTTGTATAACCCAAAGAGACGACGAGTTACTGCGTGAATTCGTCAACCGATTCCAAAGGGAACGGATGGAACTCCCCCCGGTTCCAGAAGAATGGGCTACACAAGCTTTCACGAAGGGGCTCAATGTTCAGAGTTCAACAACTTTGTTCAAATTAAAAGAAAGCTTGCTGGAGTACGCGGCTGTGACATGGGCTGATGTCCATAACCGATACGAGTCAAAGATTCGGGTGGAGGATGATCAATTCGAGCTCCCCCCGGGGCCAATAAATGTGAATAAAAGTTTTGAGAGACCAAGGAAGGGTTACGAAACGAAGGCCGAATCGTCGAAGGAAAGGTATCGGCCATACTCCCATTCGAAGAAGCAAAGTTTTAGGTCGGAAAAATCAAGGGTGAGCCCAAGCCATTTCTCCGGTTGGGGTAGTAAACGGGTCGAGCGCCCATCGAACAACCGGGGTCTCTCATTCAGGAGCGATGCCGGAAGCTCTGCCGGCAACAAGGACTCACCAAAGATATCGGAGTACAACTTCAACGTCAGTACCTCGGGTCTCATCCCGACCATCGGTCGTGTCCCGGATGTAAGATGGCCGAGACCTCTAAGGTCGGATCCGGGCCAACGGGACCTGAGCATGGTGTGTGAATACCATGGAACCCATGGTCACAGAACCAAGGATTGTCGCCAGTTGAGAGAGGAAGTAGCCCGGTTACTGAAGTCATCTTCGAGAACTGCTGAGTGAACGAGCCAAAAGTCACTACAAGGAAAGGGAAGCTCTTCGAAGGGCCGAGCCAGTAGAACCCCAGCATATAATCAACATGATAGTTGGGGGTATCGATGCCCCTCGGGGGCCTGTGATGAAACGTGCCAAGGTTTCTGTTGTTCGCGAAAAGCGCAGCCGGGATCATTTACCTGAGGGTTCTATCTCTTTCAGCAACGAGGACGCAGAGGGCATCATTCAACCGCACAATGATGCATTGGTAATTTCTGTACTTATCTTTAAAACTAAGGTTAAACGTATTTTGATTAACCAAGGTAGCTCGGCCAACATCATCCAGTGGAGAGTGGTCGAACAGCTAAGGCCGCTCGATCAGATCGTACCGGTAGCTCGGGTACTCAGCGGGTTCAACATGGCGAGCGAAACCACAAAAGGGGAGATATCATTGCCTGTGAACATCGATGGCACTATCCAACAAACGGTGTTCTATGTAATTGAAGGGGACATGAAGTATAATGCATTGCTGGGTAGACCCTGGATACATAGCATGAGGGCCGTGCCCTCAACACTGCACCGACTGCTGAAATTTCCCACCCCGGAAGGGATAAAAACCATCCGAGGTGAACAACCCGCTGCAAGGGAGATGTTCGCAGTTGAGGAAGCGACACCTCGACCCAAAGAATCGATTCAGAAGGAAGAAGATCTAACCGAAGGAGAGGACACCAAATAGCAACCAAAGCACACCGGGTCGGATCCGGGGTATGAAGGGGATGATTTCGATGTACCCAGATCATTTTTCATGCCGGATGACTCGGATGCAACCAAGTCGACTGTAGAGGAGCTGGAGCAGATCATCTTGTTCGAGTACCTACCGGACAAAAAGGTATACCTGGGCACGGGTAACAAGGTAACAAAGCTTTTAAGAAGGAAGAAGAACGACTTCGTTTGGACGCCGGAGTGACAAAGAGCTTTGTAAGAGTTGAAAAGATACTTGTCCAGCCCACCGTTGTTATACACACCAAAAGCGGACGAGCAGCTTTTTCTCTACCTCGCTGTCTCCGAGGTAGAGGTAAGTGGCGTTTTGGTCCGAGAAGAATCAGGTACGCAATTACCTATCTATTATGTAAGTAAAACTTTGGGAGATGCGGAGACCCGTTATCCCCACTTGGAAAAATTGGCATTGGCACTGGTAAGTGCTTCTAGAAAGCTCAAGCCCTATTTTCAATGCCATCCAATATGTGTAGTAACTACTTACCCCCTGAAAAACATCATGCATAAACCGGAATTATCGGGTAGACTAACTAAATGGGCCGTAGAGATTAGCGGGTATGATATCGAGTACAAACCTCGAACGGCCATCAAGTCCCAGATCTTGGCTGACTTCGTGGCAGATTTCACCCTGGCTATGGTCCCCGAGGTCGAGAAAGAACTTCTGCTGACCTCGGGAAAAGCCTCGGGCATTTGGTCGCTACTTACGAACGGGGCCTCGAAACCTCAAAGGTTCCGGGCTAGGAATCGTCCTTAGAACCCCGGCTGGGGATGCCGTTCGACAGTCCATTAGAACTGCTAAATTGACTAACAATGAAGCCAAGTATGAGGCTATGATTGCAGGTTTGGAATTGGCCCGAAGTATGGGGGCCGAAATAATCGAGGCAAAGTGCGATTAGCTTTTAGTCGTGAACCAGGTGAACGGTGTCTTCGAGCTCAAGGACGAACGGATGCAGAGGTATCTTGAAAAAATCCAAGTGATACTACATCGATTTAAAGAATGGACCATACAGCACATACCGAGGGAGCAGAACAGCGAAGCCGATGCATTAGCAAATTTGGGATCCTCGGTCGAAGGGGAGGAAATCAACCCCAGGACAACGGTGCACTTGTTAAACACGGCGATAGAGAATGGACACGCCGAAATAAACACAATGGGTTTAACTTGGGATTGGCTCAACAAGTACATCGACTACTTGCGTGATGGGAAGCTCCTGAATGACCCAAAAGAATCACGGTCATTAAGGACCAAAGCTGCGCGTTTTTGCTTGGTAGACAGCCAATTGTATCGGCGGTCTTTCTTCGGACCCCTGGCCAAGTGTTTGGGTCCCGGAGAGACGGAGTATGTGATGAGAGAGGTGCACGAAGGAACCTGTGGCAATCACTCCGGGGCTGATGCTCTGGTCCGAAAGATTATCAGGGCCGGTTATTATTGGAACCGGATGGAGGAAGACTCAAAGAATTTTGTCCGTAAATGCGACGAGTGTCAGAGGCATGCTCCGATAATTCATCAGCCCGGGGAGTTGTTGCATTTGGTGGTGTCACCCTGGCCTTTCATGAAGTGGGGAATGGACATCGTTGGTCCATTACCATGGGCACCAGGTAAAGCCCGATTTATTTTGTTTATGACTGATTATTTCTCCAAATGGGTTGAAGCTGTCACGACCCAGCTGGGGGGCCGCGACGAGCACCCGGTGCTACCCCACCCGGGCACCCCCTTTTCGTACATAACATAACATCTAGGTGAACCATAAGTCAATTCGTGCTTCTCTTATCGTTAATCATATTGATCCCATTAGATGACCATCATCATTTAACATATCATAGGCATCTATGCCACATCATAAGTACAAGGCCGACAAGGCCAACAAAAGATATACAAAACATGGGCCGACATGGCCGAACATCTCTACCCACATACACATGACTACGAGCCTCTAAGAGTGTGACATATCGTATGAGCGGGACAGGACCCCGCTATGCCAATAATTATATACACAAAAGAATGAGTACCCAAAAGCGATGGCTCCGAAGGAAATGGAGCTCCGGTATGTAACCTCTGAATAAGCAGCTATGGATCAAGCCTGTCTCTCTGTGCACCTGCGGGCATGACGCAGCGTCCACAAACAAAAGGACGTCAGTACGAAGAATGTACTGAGTATGTAAAGCATGATCAACATCGATATATATACATAAGCATAATACATAACAGAAGAAATAGCGTAGGAGGGGAGACAATAGTGTCATCGTCATGGCACTTACTTACCTTTCGTAGGGACTTTCCATTCCTCATACGTACTCGTATGCATACATCATCATCCGTATTCCATAATAGTTCTCGTACCATAATTGTGCTCACATTCGTATTTATAGTCTTATCACATTCATATTCATATTATATACATAGCCATACACTTATATACATACATAGCGTGCCCGACCATAAGGTTCGGTGTTTCATACGTACTTAGCCAACCAAGGCTCAATGTTTTTTCTACCTGGCCCTACTAAGGCTTCAGGGTTATCCGTACCATCTGCAGAGGTATGCGCGCGTTACGTAATCGTATACATACTTTATACATAATCATATACATATATACATCCATATACATATATTCTACCCGACATTATAAGCTTGGGGTGTCATTATAGCCCTTCATAGGCACATGTGAATATAATAGCCCGTAGGCACCTTCAGCATCATTATTATTATCATCGTCATCACTATCATCATCATTATTGCTACATCCATATCTTAGGCTTACTCGTCATATGAGGGGAGTAGTACAATCGTAGTACATGTTAAGGATCGTGAGCTTATGAGCTCGGAGTGTCAATCACTTGAATACAACGTACTCATATAGAGGAATTAGAAATTTGGCCAAGAACCATGCCTTATGAAAGAAGGGTTAGCCTTACATACCTTTTCGTCGGACTATTCTACACTTGCACGTTTCCTTCCAATGCTAGCGTCCATACCTTCATTAATATCATAACAATGGCCATTAGTCATTCACATCATCCACATTATCTAGATTTCTCAATTTGCTTCTAATTCTCCCATATTTATGGTCATGACCTCCAACTTCGTCCATTCGTCTAAAGTGTCGAGTTCATGATCTTAGTACCATTTATAATACATTCATATCGTAACACAACAACATTCATAATTCAATTCAAACTATTCCTCAAAATGTCACTATTCACCATTCATGACCTAGTTGACCACATTTTCTACAATCCATGTATTTTAATTCTCCAATACCTTAAACATCTTGTAAAATCATGAATCTTACCTTAGAAGTTGTAGGAACAAGCTTTGGTTGATAATACTCCTCTTTGAGCAAAACCCTAGTTTTTCTCCATTTGGATTTCTTTACTTGGATGATCCTTGATGATTCCCTTATCCTTGATTCACTTGTCTTAATGTTATTGATGGCTTATAATCCTTGAAAACTCATATAATAAATGTAGAGAGAAGTTTTAGAGAGAAGTGGTGTAATGTTGTAATGAAATAAGACAAGTCTTGATCCTCATATTTAATGAATTGAAAAATCTATGCTGGGTGAACAGTGGTCGTCCATGGAGGTTTACGGTCCGTATTTCAGTTTACGGACCGTCCCTCGTGGTCGTCTTTAAGCTTAAGCAGAACCAGAAACTTAAGGATGCATGCATGGTGATTTACGACTATGGTTTATGGGCCGTAAATCACTTTACGGTCCGTATTCCAGGTCGTATTATACCTTTTCCTCAGCTGGCAGAAAGTTGAAGTTTGGCATGCCAGTTTACGACCTGGCAGTTTACGGACCGTATACCAGTTTACGGTCCATATTTGCACTTTACGACCACTGGGCAGATTGCAATTCTGCAACTTTCCAAATTTCTTAGACTTCTTATTTTGATCACCCATATCCATGCACATGCATTGCTCCCTTGTATCTCATCTTAACTTAGCCAACTTCCTCGTCTCACATCGGATACTTTCGAAATCTCGCCTAAGGTCATCAAACGTCGTTTCTTGCTTATGGACATCATGTACTCATATTCATCACTAGTTCATTCTCTTGCGTACCAACGGAAAATTTTCCAAGGTGTAACATTCTACCCCCCTTAGGAACATTCGTCCTCGAATGTTAAAGGCTTGGGGAATTCTATAAAAATTTCGCCAGAGTTTCCTCTGTAATGTGGCACTACCATCCTATCACAACAACCCACAATAACAATAACAATGCCTCACAGGGCAATAATACAACAGCACTAGAAATTTGGCCACACACGACCTGAATGTATAAAAGG
The DNA here is from genome assembly GCF_019175385.1 of Lycium barbarum. NCBI lineage: Eukaryota > Viridiplantae > Streptophyta > Magnoliopsida > Solanales > Solanaceae > Lycium > Lycium barbarum. Next base: position 57,248,635 of record NC_083341.1, on the reverse strand, counting down.
GAAAACATGCATACCTTATGATTTTGACGTCTCATCTTGGACTTCTTCCAAGGGCTGAAATAAATGTGGGTATTTGGATCGCATATTCTTTTCCGCTTCCCATGTCATTTCCTCTCGATTGTTATTTCTCCACAGAACTTTAATTGAGGCCACTTCTTTGTTTCTAAGCCTCCGTACTTGCCTATCTAATATGGCAATGGGTATTTCATCATAAGTTAACTTTTCTGTCACTTGAATATCATTCACTGGGACGATCCTCGTAGGATCTCCAACACACTTCCGAAGCATCGAGACATGAAATACTAGATGGACTGACTCCAAATCTGGAGGTAGATCTAGCTCATAGGACACTTTGCCTATTTTGCGCACAATCTCATAGGGTCCGATATACCGGGGACTGAGCTTCCCCTTTTTGCCAAATATCATAACGCCTTTCATTGGCGACACTTTCAAGAATACCCAATCCTTAACTTGGAACTCTAAGTCCCTTCGACGATTATCCGCATAGGACTTCTGGCGACTTTGAGCCGCTAACAACCGATCTTGTATGAGCTTAACTTTCTCTATTGCTTGCTGGACCAAATCTGGCCCTATCAACTTAGCTTCTCCGGTTTCAAACCACCCAATTGGGGATCTACACTTTCGCCCATATAAAGCTTCATACGGTGCCATTTGAATGCTAGAATGATAACTGTTATTGTAAGCAAACTCAATGAGTGGCAAATGGTCATCCCAATTTCCTCCAAAATCTATCATACATGCCCGTAACATATCTTCAAGAGTCTGAATAGTACGTTCAGCTTGCCCATCGGTCTGGGGGTGTAATGCCGTGCTAAGGCGCACTTGGGTCCCTAAACCCTCTTGGAAAGACCTCCAAAACTTGGCTGTAAACTGAGTTCCTCTATCGGAGATAATAGATACCGGAACGCCATGGAGTCTCACTATCTCTTTAAGATAAAGCTTGGCATAATCTTCTGCCATATAGGTCGTTCTGACTGGTGAGAAATGCGCTGACTTTGTGAGTCTATCCACGATCACCCATATAGAATCATATTTACGTCGAGAACGGGGTAACCCTGTAATGAAATCCATATTAATCACTTCCCACTTTCAAGTTGGGATTTCTATAGCTTGCAATAAGCCACCCGGCTTTTGGTGCTCGATCTTCACTTGTTGGCAATTAGGACATTGAGCTACAATTCCGCTACGTCTTTCTTCATCGCATTCCACCAATATATAGACTTAAGATCGTGATACATTTTCGTCGTCGCTCCAGGGTGAATGGAGTAACGAGAACAATGAACTTCTCTCAAAATCTGGTGGCGTAGACCTGCCACATCGGGAACACATAATCTGCCTCGACATCGGAGAACTCCGTCTTCCGAAATATCAAATGATGACTCCTCCTTCTGAGGAAGTGTATCTCTGTACTGCATTAGCATGAGATCCTCATATTGTCGCTCTTTTACTTCCGCTACTAGCGATGAAACTGCTGAATTCTGAATAGCAGCTCCGCTGCTACCTGAGTCCACCACTCGGACTCCTAGGCTGGCTAACTGCTGAAGATCACGGGCCATCTCTTTCTTTTCTGGTCGTACATCACTTAGACTTCCCATCGACCTACGACTAAGAGCATCAGCCACAACATTTGCCTTTCCGGGGTGGTACAGGATTTCAACATCATAGTCTTTTAGCAACTCTAGCCATCGTCGTTGTCGCAAATTCAACTCTTTCTGCTTGAAGATGTACTGGAGACTCTTATGATCTGTATAAATATCCACGTGGACACCATATAAGTAATGTCTCCATATCTTTAAAGTATGGACCACCGCGACCAATTCTAAGTCATGGGTAGGATAATTCTGCTCATGTTTCCGTAATTGTCTAGAAGCATACGCAATCACCTTACCATTTTTCATCAATACACAGCCTAGCCCGACGCCTGAAGCATCACAATAAATAACATATCCTTCCAATCCCTCTGGAAGTGTCAAGACTGGGGCTGAAGTCAATCGGTCTTTCAATTCTTGGAAACTACGCTCGCAAGCATCTGTCCATTGAAACTTAGCTGACTTCTGAGTCAACTTGGTGAGCGGTGCAGAAATATAAGAGAAACTCTCAACAAATCTTCTGTAATAACCTGCTAAGCCCAAAAACCTACGAACCTCTGTAGGGGTCGTGGGCCATGGCCAAGTCTTCACGGCCTCAATCTTTTGGCTATCCACCCGAATACCATCAGCTGCAACAATATGGCCCAGAAATGATACCGAGTTCAACCAAAACTCACACTTGGAGAATTTTGCAAACAACTCTCGAGCTCGAAGAACTCCAAGGACAATTCGCAAATGATCCGCATGCTCGTCCTCGGATCTAGAATACACTAAGATGTCGTCGATGAATACAATTACAAATAGATCCAGAAAAGGTCTGAATACATTGTTCATTAGGTCCATAAATGCTGCCGGGGCATTAGTTAGCCCAAACGACATTACTCAGAACTCGAAATGGCCATATCTTGTTCTGAAAGCTGTCTTAGGGATATCTTTCTCCCTAACTCTTACTTGGTGATACCCGGACCTCCAATCGATCTTTGAAAACCATTTGGCACCTTGCAATTGATCAAATAAATCATCAATCATCGGGAGGGGATACTTGTTCTTAATCGTCACTTTATTCAATTGCCGATAATCGATGCACATTCTCAAGGAGCCATCCTTCTTCCGGACGAACAATACGGGTGCTCCCCATGGGGATGAACTAGGCCTAATGAAGCCTTTTTCAAGCAAGTCTTTCAATTGCTCATTCAACTCTTTCAACTCTGCGGGTGCCATCCTATAGGGAGGAATAGATATGGGTTTAGTGTCTAGCAACACATCAATCGCAAAATAAATCTCCCGCTCGGGAGGAAGTCCTGGAAGCTCTTCCGGGAACACATCCGGAAATTCGTTCACTACCGGAACTGACTGAAGAGTCGGCGACTCAGCTTCTACATCTTGAACTCGCACTAGGTGATAAATGCACCCTTTCGTGATCATCTTCCTTGCCTTTAGATAGGAAATAAACCTACCTTTTGGTGATGCCGAATTTCCTTTCCATTCTAAGACTGGTTCTCCCGAAAATTGGAAACGAACCATCTTCATTCTACAATCAACATTGGCATAACAAGAAGCCAACCAATCCATGCCCATAATGACATCAAAATCTACCATCTCTAGCTCATGCAAATCAATCATGGTACGACGATCACAAATCACAATTACACAATTCCTATATACTCGGCTAGCTATTACCGATTCACCCACGGGTGTAGACACCTCAAAAGGCTTGATAGACTCCGGCTCAATTATAAATCGACCCGCAATATATGGAGTAACATATGATAATGTGGAGCCCGGATCAATCAAAGCTTATACATCATGAGAGAATACCGATAATATACCTGTGACCACGTCAGGAGAAGACTCAAGATCTTGGCGTCCAGCCAAAGTATAAATACGGTGCTGAGGACCGCTAGTACTGGGAGCTCTGCCTCTACCCCTACCATGGCCGACTGGCGCATGTGAACCTGGCCCCGTAAGGCGTACAGATGCTGATGATCCTGCTACCGACCCTGCTGGCTGGGTCCTACCTCTACCATGCACTGAAGGGCAAACACACATAATATGGCCCGGTCGACCACATGAATAGCAACCATCTGAACTCAATCGGCACTGACCCCAATGCGACTTCCCACACTGGGAACATCGTGGTATAGGTGGCCTTGACTGGCCTGAATCACCTCTAAACTGGGACCCCGAATAATTCTGACTCGGCCCGGGATGAGTAGATCTATCAAGGCTCTGGCCTGAAAACCGTGGAGGTGGACTGGTCATGGAATAGCCCGAATGGCTGGGAAACTGCTGCCTATGTCCGCCTCTGGACTCGCCCCTCGAACCAGAAGGTCTATCCCTCTTGTTATGCCCCCTATCTTGCTCCTGTTCATTTCTCCGCTGCTGTAAGTGTTCCTCTAATTCCTGAGCATGTGCCTGAATGCGTGCAATATCCATGCCATCCTGAAGGGACGCAGTCAAGCATTTATCCATCAAGTGTGGCCCTAGGCCTTTCACAAACCGGTGCACCCGATCGCCCATATCCGCTACCATGGCCGAAGCATACCTAGCCAAGGAGTTAAAGTGGAGACTATACTCTGTAGCACTCATGTTACCTTGCCTCAAATTCAAGAATTTATCGGCCCTAGCTCGCCGAACTTCTGGAGGCATGTAATGACGGAGAAAAGCATCGACAAACTCTTGCCATACCGGCGGAGGTGCATTGGCTCCCCGCGAAGCCATCCATACTGTATACCACTGGATCGAGATATCTCTCAATCTATAGGACGCTAGCTCTACCGACTCGGTGTCTGAAGCATGTATCAACCGGAGCGTCCTTAGCATACCATCAATAAAGTCCTGGGGATCCTCCTCCGGTTTCGACCCAAAGAATTCCGGGGGTTTCAAAGCAATGAAGTCACGGGCCCTTGCACTAACAGCCCAGTCACCTTGCCCTGCGCTTGGGCTCTGAGTCTGGGCCGCAACCAACTGAGTCAACAAATTAAAGGCCACTCTCACGTCTTGGCCCGAAGCATTCGGTGGAGGAGCTGAAGCTGGGGCTGAGGCTCCCACGTGCTCCTCGGTAATAGGCACTGTCTGGGAGGACTGAGATTGAGCCGCACTCTGGGACTCATCTTCCCCTACTACCGGTGGCGGTGCTCTTTCAGCCCGCTTTTCTGCCACCGTCTTGCCCTTTTGGGCTGCCGTAGCCTTTCCATTTTTAGGCATCTCTGAAATACACAACACACTATTTAGGAGCAAGAATTCCCTACATCATAGCTCTATCGCACGATTCTTATGAAGAAAGAAGGTCATATATTCCTAAAATGTCCGCAGCTTCTTGTTTATAAGTGTGGCGCGCAACACACCCATAACCAAGACTCTACTAGACACGGCTCGTAGACACACCCTAGGACTGAACTGCTCTGATACCACCTTTGTCACGACCCAGCTAGGGGGCCGCGACGAGCACCCGGTGCTACCTCACCCGGGCACCCCCTTATCGTACATAACATAACATCTAGGTGAACCATAAGTCAATTCGTGCTTCTCTTATCGTTAATCATATTGATCCCATTAGACGACCATCATCATTTAACATATCATAGGCATCTATGCCACATCATAAGTACAAGGCCGACGAGGCCAACAAAAGATATACAAAACATGGGCCGACATGGCCGAACATCTCTGCCCATATACACATGACTACGAGCCTCTAAGAGTGTGACATATCGTATGAGCGGGACAGGACCCCGCTATGCCCATAATTATATACACAAAAGAATGAGTACCCAAAAGCTATGGCTCCGAAGGAAATGGAGCTCCGCTATGTAACCTCTGAATAAGCAGCTATGGATCAAGCCTGTCTCCCTGTGCACCTGCGGGCATGACGCAGCGTCCACAAACAAAAGGACGTCAGTACGAAGAATGTACTGAGTATGTAAAGCATGATCAACATCGATATATATACATAAGCATAATACATAACAGAAGAAATATCGTAGGAGGGGAGACAATAGTGTCATCGTCATGGCACTTACTTACCTTTCGTAGGGACTTTCCATTCCTCATACGTACTCGTATGCATACATCGTCATCCGTATTCCATAATAGTTCTCGTACCATAATTGTGCTCACATTCGTATTTATAGTCTTATCACATTCATATTCATATTATATACATAGCCATACACTTATATACATACATAGCGTGCCCGACCATAAGGTTCGGTGTTTCATACGTACTTAGCCAACCAAGGGTCAATGTTATTTCTACCTGGCCCTACCAAGGCTTCAGGGTTATCCGTACCATCTGCAGAGGTGTGCGCGCGTTACGTAATCGTATACATACTTTATACATAATCATATACATATATACATCCATATACATATATTCTACCCGACATTATAAGCTCGGGGTATCATTATAGCCCTTCATAGGCACATGTGAATATAATAGCCCGTAGGCACCTTTAGCATCATTATTATTATCATCGTCATCACTATCATCATCATTATTGCTACATCCATATCTTAGGCTTACTCGTCATATGAGGGGCGTAGTACAATCGTAGTACATGTTAAGGATCGTGAGCTTATGAGCTCGGAGTGTCAATCACTTGAATACAACATACTCATATAGAGGAATTAGAAATTTGGCCAAGAACCATGCCTTATGAAAGAAGGGTTAGCCTTACATACCTTTTCGTCGGACTATTCTACACTTGCACGTTTCCTTCCAATACTAGCGTCTATACCTTCATTAATATCATAACAATGGCCATTAGTCATTCACATCATCCACATTATCTAGATTTCTCAATTTGCTTCTAATTCTCTCATATTTATGGTCATGACCTCCAACTTCGTCCATTCGTCTAAAGTGTCGAGTTCATGATCTTAGTACCATTTATAATACATTCATATCGTAACTCAACAACATTCATAATTCAATTCAAACTATTCCTCAAAATGTCACTATTCACCATTCATGACCTAGTTGACCACATTTTCTACAATCCATGTATTTTAATTCTCCAATACCTTAAACATCTTGTAAAAATCATGAATCTTACCTTAGAAGTTGTAGGAACAAGCTTTGGTTGATAATACTCCTCTTTGAGCAAAACCCTAGTTTTCTCCATTTGGATTTCTTGACTTGGATGATCCTTGATGATTCCCTTATCCTTGATTCACTTGTCTTAATGTTATTGATGGCTTATAATCCTTGAAAACTCATATAATAAATGTAGAGAGAAGTTTTAGAGAGAAGTGGTGTAATGTTGTAATGAAATAAGACAAGTCTTGATCCTCATATTTAATGAATTGAAAAATCTGTGCTGGGTGAACAGTGGTCGTCCATGGAGGTTTGCGGTCCGTATTTCATTTTATGGACCGTCCCTCGTGGTCGTATTTAAGCTTAAGCAGAATCAGAAACTTAAGGCTGCATGCATGGTGATTTACGGCCATGGTTTACGGGCCGTAAATCACTTTACGGTCCGTATTCCAGGTCGTATTATACCTTTTCCTCAGCTGGCAGAAAGTTGAAGTTTGGCATGCCAGTTTACGACCTGGCAGTTTACGGACCGTATACCAGTTTACAGTCCGTATTTGCACTTTACGACCACTGGGCAGATTGCAATTTTGCAACTTTCCAAATTTCTTAGACTTCTTATTTTGATCACCCATATCCATGCACATGCATTGCTCCCTTGTATCTCATCTTAACTTAGCCAACTTCCTCGTCTCACATCGAATACTTTCGAAATCTCGCATAAGGTCATCAAACGTCGTTTCTTGCTTATGGACATCATGTACTCATATTCATCACTAGTTCATTCTCTTGCGTACCAACGGAAAATTTTTCGAGGTGTAACAGAAGCGCAGGCCTTTGAAAAAATCAGAGAAAAGGAGGTCATTGACTTCATATGGGATCACATCATCTGTCGCTTCGGCATCCCCGCCGAGATAACTTGTGATAACGGGCCCCTGTTCGTGGGTGGCCAAGTCAACAAATTCCTCGAAGGGTTGAAGATCAAGAAAATTGTATCAACTCTGTATCACCCATGTGCGAACGGACAGGCGGAATCCACGAACAAGACAATAATCCAAAACCTGAGGAAAAGACTTGAAGCATCAAAACATCATTGGAGAGAAATATTACCGGAGGTATTGTGGGCTTACAGAACCACATCAAAATCGAGCACAGGGGAGACTCCTTTGTCGTTGGTCTACGGGGCTGAAGCCCTTATCTCCGTAGAAGTTGGTGAACCGACCCTCCGATTCCGATATATGACCGAGGAGTCAAACGAGGAGGCCATGGCCGTAAGATTCGACCTCACGGACGAGCTTCGCGAAAACGCGTTGGTCCTTATTGCAGCCCAGAAACAAAGGGTGGAAAGGTACTACAATCGGAGAGCCAATTTTTGTCATTTCCAAATTGGGGACTTGGTGCTCCGAAAAGTTACCTTGAACACCAAGAATCCCAACGAAGGAAAACTGGGTCCGAACTGGGAAGGACCTTACAAGATAACCGAGGTAACGGGTAAAGGATCATACCAGTTGGAGTCCATGGACGGGCAACGGCTGCGCAATAATTGGAATGTGGCTCATCTGAAAAGATACTACTGCTGAGGTAAAAATACCCCATGTTTTCTATTTTGACCCTTCTTTTTTGTAGGAAGCCGAGTACCAGGCAAAGAAAAGAATCTAAATCTGAAAACATGTGTTGCACTCTTTTCCTTAGTGGGGTTTTGTCCCAAAATGGGTTTTCTGACAAGGTTTTTAATGAGGCAACAAGTACAACGTGTTACTTGATGAAGATAAAGGACAAACGTCCGGATTCCCAGAGAATGGGGACTTAATAGCACTCACCCGGTCTTACAGCTCGGATGAGAGCTAAGAGACTATCACACCCACTCCGGAGTTTGCCCCGGTTAGCCAAAGCCGGAGGCCGCCCTTAACAAACAAAATCGGATCTAAAATATTAGGTTCCGATGTAAGGACCAAACGATAAAAAATGAATCGTGTCCACGCAATATTTGCTACGGCAAAACAAAGAACCGGACCTTCTGCATTAGGTTTCGATGTAAGGACCAAACGATCAGAATGAATCGTGTCCATTTAGTACTTGCTACGGCAAAGGCAGGAGGAAAAAGTTCGTTCTCATGTATACAAATAATTGCAATGCAAAAATTATCGAAAGTTTGGATAATATTCTCGAAATGTCTTTCTGGTAAAACACTTTACCCCGAGGATTACTGCCGTATTTCGGCACTACTTCATTCATATATACCCGATACCGGGCGCTACGGTCGAAATTCGGCAATGGCAACAAGGTCATAGTGAACCGAGCCAAAATTGGTAGCCCCACAGACGGGGACTTCTACATCAAAATCCAGCTAAGGCTGAGATTCAGGTGTCCGAAAAATAACAGCCCGAAAAGGTAAAAATAGCCGAAAAATTCGGGCCCTAAAAATGCCCGTTGTGATTCGGAGACGTCCTTATTCACAAAGCATAAGATAAGTCCCACGGGCAAAAACTCAATAAAATTCTCGGACAAAATGTACCGGATGAGACAAAATGCTGATATAAAGGCACAGTCAGAAATAATGACTCCTTAAAAACGAAACCGACAATTTGGGCGGAAACCATAACAAAACATTCAAGCAAAGTGAAAAGTCAAGGAAAATACATCTTCCATTTATAGCGAAGGAGTTTTACATTGAAAACTCCTACAAAGGCAAAAAATAACAAAAGGCTACGTACAGGCCCTAATCTATCCGGAATGGCTGGAGCCGGAGTGCTCGAACACTGTCCGCTCGGAGGCATCAGAGTCGGTCCCGGGGCACCCTTTGCCTCTTCCTCGATTCTTTTAGCCTCGAGAATAAGGGCCGGCAGATCCGTAAAACCATGCTCGGCTTGGTTAAGAGTGATCCTCCGAGACTTCCATTTTTCGTATTCAGCGGCAATGGTAGCATGAGCCTCGGCGGCCTTGACGCTCTTCAAAGCTTCGTCCAAACCAGCCTCGGCCTGGGATAACTTCGCCGCTAGAGCATCCCGAGCCTCTCCAAGAACATTCTGCATTTGGATGGCCGATTGAAGCTTGGCCTGGAGAGTGTCATTTGCATCAGCCGTCTCCTTAAGCTCGTTTTTCAGATCATCACACATCCGGGCCCTCATCTCCGCCTTCTCTTCGAACACCCTTGCACGCTCTTGATATCGGGCACTCTCAGATTCGAGCAGCCTATTCCTCTCGGCCAAGCTCGCAGCATCCGACTTTACCAAATCCAGCTCCTCTCGGAGTTGGGAGAAGGTGGTTTCGAGCTCACCAAGCCTCGAGGAAATTTGAGCATTGTCTCGGCGAAGGCCGATCTTGTCAGCTTCGAGACTCCGATTGTGTTCGGCCATCGCAGCCAGCTCACTCCTTAACTGACGGTTTTCGGCCTTCGCTGCGTCAAGCTCGGGTCGGAGATTGGAAAGAGCGACTGCTCGGTTCAACTCCTCCTCCTTCTCCTGAAGAAGGTGCAGATATTTCTCAGTTTCCCGGCCCTGGGCATCCAGTTGGCCCTTAAGATCGTCCATCTCTTGCTGGGCACGGATGAAGGCTTCATTGACAAGCACCACACTCTGCAAGTGAAGCAAGTTAAAAACTTGAACAAAACAAGGCTAAAATTCTCAGTAAAGTTATGCAAGGACGGCAAAAAATCTTACCCGGTTGCCCGCATGCATACCCTCGTTAATGAGGTACTGCCAAGAGACCCCGATCATCTTCTGCTTGTCCGAATCCGAGACAAGAGGCCTCAGATAGCTCGCCACACCCACCGGGCGAGAAAGAAAGCTGCAATCCTTGGGGACAGTGACCATAACCGATTTTGTTCTCCTCGGCTCCACGCTTGGGGCCGGAAAGATATGCACCAAGCTGTCCCTGGCCCCAGATTCGGAGGTCCGACTGGCTGACCTCGTGGACCGAGGGATCAGGAGATGCCCGAATCCTGCGGCTTCGCCGGTAGCGGGAGGAGTGCCTGAGAACATATCCTCAAATTCGTCAGGCCTCGGAGCCGGGGTTTAAGAACTTGGAGCAGCCTCAGCAGCTTCAACAATGAAAGAGGGCTCCGTAGTAGCAGCGGCCTCATAATCGGGCAACGGGCCAATGACCGGTGGAGCTTCGCTCTCGGGGGCCGGCTTTGTTCTTTGAGTAGCTTCGGCAGCAGCCACCCCCCAGATCTACTTTCCCGTTGCAGGGGGGGTCTCTTCGGAGGAAGCCTCATCTGAAATGTCGACGAAATCAATCGACCTTAGAGGAGCCGGGTAAAGAGCTTCTTCCGCACCTGTGGGTAGCGCCGGGACTAAAGGCCCTTCACCGGCCGAAGGAGGTGGAGAAGCGGTGACATCCTCCTCCGGAACAGGAGCCACGGCAGGGGCCGCACCGATACTCCGGACGAGAAGCTCGGGCTCTGCTTCGTCCCGGAGAGTCCTAATGACGCTCCTCGCTCTTTTATTCGTTTTCTGCCCTTTGTCCGAGGGCCTTTTTCTTTTGGCAGCAGCAAGGATGCGAGATGCTGTTGACACCCAATTTTGTCCCGCCTCTCTTCCAAAATACCTATTTACGCTTCTAATATTTTTAGAGAAATTAAAATATATAGTTATGTTTTACTAAATTATTAGCCTTTTCATTATTCTATTACAGTTACTATTATTATTATTATTATTATTATTATTATCACTATTATTATTATTATTATTATTATTATTATTATTATTATTATTATTATTATTTACTATTATTATAATTCACAATTTTATCATTTCGGCATTTTACCAGCTTACGCACGCGCATCGCATTTATCTTTGCATAATTAAAATAATAGTATTTATTTACTGTGAATTTTCAAAAAAAAAAAGAAATATATTATTGCACGGTTATTATAACACCATATAAGAGTCCTAATAATCACACAATTTTTGTATTAAGCAATATTCTGTCACTCTTGGTATATCATTAATTAAAATGGGTCTTTTATTCAAGTTCAGAAGCCAAACTATTTCTTGCACTCAGTCCGTATTTTTTACTTACCGCATCGCAAATCAAAATCCAATTAACTCCTAATATTTTTTGGACTAGCCCATATCTTTTATCTCAATTTTTTTAAACCAGTCTATGTTTTTAATTCTAGCCCAGTCTTTCAATACTCAGTCCAAAATTTGACCCAGTCCACAAATGGACTGGGTCCAGCCTATTTCCGCCCAAAATAAGGGAAAGGTTTCCCTTTTCATTTTTTCGCCCCCTTCTCTTTCCTCCCTTCCTCCGCCGCTGCTTCTCCCTCCCCTTTCGCCGCTCTCTCTTTCTTTTCCTCTCTCCCCCTTTTCCTCCTTCTTCTCCGCTTCCTCCACCATGCCCTGTTCCCCACTCAGCTTTGTCTCCCCGCTCCTCCTTCACTCTGTCTTCAGCACAAAAAAAAAAACAAAAAAAAACCTGTAAATGGGGGAGCGAAAATCAGATCGAAAGGAGAAGGGAAGAGAGGGAGGAGGACAGATCGGAAAAATCCCCATTTGTTTCTTTGAAAAAAATATACAAGTTTTTCCAGTGGTCAAAAACCCCCCTTTAAAAAAGGATTCTGAATCTGTAGTGGTGAGAATCCCGAATATCGAGTTAAGAACACAAAAAAATAATTTTTCTCTGCTTTCGTTAGTATTGGTATTACTTTGAATCCGAGCATCACAAACTCGAATTCGAGAGTGTTCGAGGGTGAATCGAAGATCCGTGTCCTGTTCACTGCCCTCGAAAAAGGTCAGTAATCTCCGTCCTATTTGATTTTTTTTTCTATATCTTATGTTTTCATTACTTGTTATGTGTTATATGTTTATATTAAGTGTGCTAGTCAGTTTATGTTAGTGGGATAATCTGTTTATGCATTAGTTTTGGGTTTGTTTAGTTCTTATGTAATTTGTTAGCCCTGTTTCTTTTTTATGCTGAATCAGTAATTAAAGCATTTTTGCATGTTAGTAAATTAGTCAAATAATGTCAATTATGTATTTAAGCCTATCTTGTGTGATTTATGTGGTTTTATGCGCAAGACTGCTTTAGTTTAGCCTGAAACGTATGGGCAAGGTCTGTTGAGCATGTCCCTTTTTTAGGTTCAGTTTATCTTGTTAATTGAATATGTCTTAAGTATTACACTGGTCCGGTATATTTAAGGTAGGAAAGGTATGATATGTTAGTTCAGCTGATTTATGGGCTGCTCTGGTTAAAATAGACTAGTAAACTGCTGTTAACAAGATCCAAGTATTATTAGTCCTGAATCAGGCTATTATGTGTATATTTGTCTATGTTCTGCCTGCCACTTTTCCAAGCACATGACATAATCCTGTTTAGAATCTTGTCAGCTTATTTATTGGGCTAAATATAGAAATACAGTTTTGATTAAATGATGAAGAAAATGCTATAAATAACTCAAGTGTGTTGTTGTTAAGTGCCTGTTTAGACTTTCCTTTGGAAGATGACTATATGAATATGTTGATTTATCTGGTAAGAAATATCCCTTCAGTGTGACCTTTGTAGACTCTAACTACATATGTATTTTCTTTTTGTAAATTCTGGGAACAAAACAAGGTTAGAATGTCCTGAAAATTCTGTTGTTAACCTGCCTTATATTGAAACAGTTTAGAGGTTAAAAAATGGTTAATAGTTGATCATGACTGACCTTGCGAACCTGTAACACTTGTTGAATTTTTAGGATTGCTCACTTAGTATTTTCCACATGTTTAAGGGATAAAACTAGTTTAAAAAAATGACACAGAACCTTATTGCTTGATTATTTGGCATTTGAAACGCTCCTGAACTAGATCCCTCTACTCCTAAAGATAAGCTTGTAACTACCTTTGCCTGCAAAACAAATGACTAATTGAAATTGTGTGTGAACCCCTATGTGCATTCAACACTGGTTGGAACCTGTTGAGATTATGTAGGCTGTTGTTTTGATATTAAAAAAAAAAATGTAAAAAAGCCCATCTTGCGCTCTAATGTGTTACCTGTTTTGACCAGTATTCTCTTGGGATGTATGCTTCTTGAGCATACTTTCTTCTTCTTCTTCTGTTCCCTAATAGGCAGTTAATTTACTCATCTAGTGTGGTAGTTGACAGGAAACTATGTTTAATTAGTGAATCTTGCTCTGCTCAATGTTGTAACCAGTACAAACATTACACTCAAATGGCCTACTTTGTTTTCTCAGTTTGAGGCTGAGGTCCTGATTAAAAGAGTTATGGGTTGATATTTGATTGATCCTCTGTTAACAGAGTGTGTAGTTTAAAACATGATGTTTGTTTTGTCAAATAGAAATGTCCAGATCTCTGTCTATGTGCCATCACTGTAAAATCTTGATGTCAATTTGCACCTGTGTTTTGCTTGAATTCATGTGCACATGAATTGCACTTAATAAAGTTTATCAGACTGATGATGGTTTGGTTTGGTTAAATAAGTCGAGTAGACCATTTGTTTGCCTGATGGGTTTCCTACAAGGTTCCCTGCAAATCCATAAACCATTTATAATTGATTGTCTATTAGCTTAAGCTTGCATGATCTCATTCCATACAAAAGACAACAAATGTTCTTGATAAGATCAAAAGAGACTCTGAGTTCAATTCAAACATTTTGCATACATCTAACATATCTGACTGAGTTGTGTAGGAGTATTGAAGTTCATTACTGATAAAATGACAATTGCATACTAAATGATTACTCCCTGTTAGATTAACCTTGTTTCATTCACTATTGTTACTACAAAATCACCCGAATCAGTCAAGTGTACCTTTTCATCCATATACTTGTTTAAATCTGGATAAATTGTTGGCATTCTAGTGTTTCTATGGGAGGCTATACCTGCAAAACAGTTTGATTAGTATCAGTTTAAGTCATTAGCACCGATATGACGTTTATTTTACCTACTCTGTTGAAAAAGAAATAAGATTTCTTCATTCTAATCCTTTTATTTTATTTTGTTGCATGATCACCGCATATGAGTCCAAGAGACTCATTCTTCTTCCGCATTCGGCGTTGGGCTAAAAGCCCAACGAAATCTTCTCTGTCCAGCCCTCTGTCTACAGCAAAAAAAAAAAAACACTATTCTGGGCCAGGCCCAATTCCCAACAGCAGCAGCAGCAGCCCAGTGATAAAAGATTTGCTGGGCCGAAGCCCAGCAGTGGCCCAAATCCAAAGGAGACTGCTGGGCCGAAGCCCAACAGCAAACATCAGTCTCAAAATGGGCCGAGCTTATTTAAATTATATATTCCTCTATTTATTTTGTGCATTTAATTTGTATTGTATGATTAACTCTTTATTTTTTTTGTGTTATTTTCTTAATTTAGATGAATTAGTGGATTAACCTTAGCTATGGGTAGTTAACTTAAGAGAGAACTAACAATCAATTTCACAGATTATTCCCTTCTCTTCATGCTTTTTATTTGAAATAATTAATTTGCAAAAAATGACATGACCATATATTCTAAATTAAAGGATTCACATATTATTATCTTGAGAATTTTGAAACATCACTAACATGCAAATAGGAATTAAAGAATACTTTGAACTTCTAAAACGCAAAGTCAATCAATACATCATTGTTTAGTTTGTTTCAAATATTTGTTAAGGCATTACGCAAACCCGCGTTTTCTTTTGCTTATACATTTCATGCGAGTTTTTATTTTAATTAGCATCATTATTTAAAATCTTTGCAACATTTATAAGTTTATTTTTAAACGATATTTAAAGTTTCCTTTTATGCGAATTATTATATCCTCTACGAATTTCATTCTAAATAGCACTTTTATTTAAAACTTTAACAATATTTATAAATCTCATGGCATTTGAAGTCTCCTTTTATATAAATTATTATATTCTTTTCTATAGGTTTTATTAGCATTTTATTTCGGAGCCTTAGCAACGTTTATAAACTTTTATTTCAAATAGCATTCTAAAATCTCCCCTTTATGCGAATTACTAGTCTAGTTATTTTTTAAAACAACATTATTATTTGAAATATTTTTTTTTTTTAAAAATATATGACATTAAAAACCCTCTTTTGCATAAAAATTGTTATATTTTTACAAGTCTTATTTGCACAAAGCTGTTTTTCTTAAAATTTAAATATTATATCCAACATTGATTAATTAACCTTAGTTTGGTCGGATAACCGTAAGTTAACGGATTCTAAAGGATGCCTAACCCCTTCCCTTTAGGATAATATAGAGCCCTTACCTAGAATCACACTGGTTAAGCAGACTATTAATTGAGGTTTAGTTTTAACTTTGCCTTAGTTAATATTTAGGTGTCCTAATTCACCGTTAAATTAATTAGGTGGTGACTCCTAAAAAACAAAGCAATATAGGAATCACCAATACGTCATACTCCCTTAAATCCAATCCGGGTTAAAATGGGGTGTGACAGATGCACCTGCTGAATCAAACTGGGGTGCCGAAGTTGTGGGTTCGGCTGCCGTATCCGGTCTGGGATCCACCGAGCCCTTGGGCAAACCTGAAAATCAAAGACACAATGAATACGGGTAGTAGAAGATGCAGTGAACACGGGTAAGGGCAAAGTATTACCGTGGTTTTGGGCGACCCATCGGCCGCGTGACAGGTGGCCCCACGTCCGGTCGTCGTGGATATGTTGGCTAAGGAGTGTAGTGACCCATTCGCTCAGGTTCCGGACGACCGAAGGAATATATCCATTGGCTGATATAAATAAGGGAAACGGTGAGAAAATGGGATCAAAGTTTGACGAAACATACAAAAGCAATTACATAAGGATTCAGACTTACGCTTGTTGTTCCACTTCTCCGGGAAGGGCATGTAATTGGCCGGATTGATGTCCTCGGTCCTCACCCGGATATATCGCTCCAGCCAGCCCCTGTCTCTGTCTTCGTCCATTTTTGAGAAAAATAGATTCCGGCTACACTTGGAGAGTTTTATTCCGCCACCCCGGAACAGCCTCGGGGAGTATAAGCGTATCAGGTGGGCCAGCGTGAGATCCTTCCCAGCATTGTTGGCCAACAACCGGAGGCATGCTACGACCCTCCAAACGATCGGACCAATCTGTGCTAAGGTCACGTCGTAGGTCCGGCACATGTCCAGGATGACTGGATCTACCGGAGGGTCGAGCTTGAGAGTGAAGGGATAAGTATACACATACAAAAACCTTCCCGGTGGTCAGTGACTGATTCACTAGGCCCGGGGGAAAAAACCCTAACCGGACGGGTGTCCCACCCGCAGTCAGCCCGGACTATGTCGAGTTTCTCCTCAGTAATGGATGAGGGGTATCGCTTCACATCGTACCCCCTATCGGACACCGAAGAAGGTTTTTCCACCTCAAGATCTTTGTTGAAGTTGGGTTTGGCCGGTATAATGTCCGAGGCTGTAGGATCGAAGGTGCTCTTTGCTTTAGTCGGAGATGCAGGCTCGGTTCCTTGGGATGAAACCGAGGGAATATCATGGGAAGTGGTCTCAGACATTTTTAAAAATATGGAAAGAAGAAGTTGAGTGGATTCAGAAAGGGAGTTAGAAAAGAATAAGGGAACAGACGATTCAAGGAATGATACAGAGTAAGAAGCAGCGACGCTCGAGCAAGAGCAGTTAGCAAAGATGGTAACAAGGTTATTTATTTTTACGTGGTATAAGCGATGGATCAACATCAAACTTGCTATGGAGGATAACTATATATGGTGAAGATGAAGAAGTGCAGTAAAGAGTGAAAATGAAGAAGGAATGGATCGTAAAAATGTTAGAATGAAGAGGTGAAAAGGCCTTATATAGGCAAGGGCTGTGACGGTTACGATTCCCCAGCCAACCGGGGAGCGCTACGTGCCCCATAATCAATGAGGAATGACTTGAAATGACCTGCGTGCGGCGGTTGTCAGAGCGGACCATCCGGGATAAGACACGTGGCCGATGGCAGAAGAACGTGGCGCAACTGTTCCCGCCAAAAACGAAAAGATAACGACGGACGAAGGGAGTCACCGGTTTAGTGATTCATCCACTCCCCGTCACTCCGAAAAATCTACGATCCAGGAAGTGTGGGGACTATCTCTATACGATAAAAACCGGGTATATGTTAAACCGGTGAGACCAAAGGCCGAGGGAAGAAAGGGACAAGAACGCGCATGAAGGCTCCCGTTCTGAACCGGGGGAACGCTTAGACCGAAGCAAAGGAAGGGCATCTTTTGGTACGGTCCTTTCATGACCGGATTGTTCGAGGCCGTATGTTCGTTTGATCGTGGCCGGTGGTCCAGGAGATCCATTGCGCGGTTGCCACTCGTCGATGGCGTCCTGCTATGTTCAACTGCCAATCGTACGGATGTCAGATCGTACGGTCCACCTAACCCAACTCAGAGCTTTTTTCATTATTATTTTATTATTCATGTTATGTGAAGCCCATGGGGCACTACTATAAATAAGGGGCATTGCCCTCCTCTTAGGGGAGTTGGCTCCTTCTGATCAAGAATTCTTGTAATAGCAAAATATATAAAAAATCTCCCTCTCATACATCAGATTCGTTCCATATTGGGTGTGCTTGTTTCTTACGTTACTTAAACCAAATACGCTTGTGCATTAATAGATACACGAATCTACAACAAACTTTCGATCATCACTTGCTCCTTTATAGCACGTCCATATATTTCTTTTCTCTATCAAATAAGTTCAAGATATAACCGCATATCCTATACCTCAGCTATAATTTTAATTGATTATCCAAATCCGGGGTAAACACACACTAAATAAAGAAGTTTGAAATTAAACCACTTATGTTTTGCTGATGATATGCTAATCTTCAGTAAAGGAGAATTTGAATTAGTGGTGATGATTCTCAGAGGACTTAAAACTTTCTCAATGGCATCTGGGCTTACAAAAACTTTCTCAATGGCATCTGGGCTTACAACTCACTACAAAAAAGGTCTTAATTACGGTGGTGTATTGACAGCGGTTTTTAGAACCGCCACAATACGAAACATAATACGACGGTTTTTCAAATGCCGTATTAAATATTTTATTTGCGGCGGTTTTAACATGATTACGGCGGTTTGAACCGCCGCTATTTGTTTTTTTAAAAAAGTAAATCCCACAGCATATTAGAAGCTTCCACAACATATTCATATTATCTCTTTCCCCAAATCCCACAACATATCTCTCTTTCCGCAAATAATAGCAATTTCCCCACAATGAGAGAATTTAGTGTTCATATGCCTTCGATTTTGCTCTAATCAATCTCTGTTTTTCTACTTGCAAGCTAAACGTAAGCTCCAATCATCTCTATTTTATGGTAAATCAATCAATTTGCTGAAAGAGTGGGGAAATTGCTATTATTTTAAGGTAAATCTCTTTAATCTCCAATCATCACTCTCTTTTTCTATTTTTTCTTCTCAATCACAATTTTCCCCCAATTTTTCTCTCAATCGCTTTCAATTTTTCTCTTTCTTTTAGTTTTTGTTATTTTTCAGTTCAGTTGGTTTGATATTTGCCTAAATTTTGGCTGCTTTGGTTGGTATTTGGATTGCATGCAATTAATTTTTGTTGTTGTTCATTCTAATATTAACCTAAATATCATATTAACCTAATTTTAACATTTTTAGTTGTTGTTCATGTTAATATTAACCTAATTTTGACATTTTTAGTTGTTGTTCTCGCTAATATTAACGTAAATATCATATTAACCTTATTTTTACATGTTTAGTTGTTGTTCATGCTAATATTAACCTAATTTTGACATTTTTAGTTGTTGTTCATGCTAATATTAACCTAATTTGGCATTAAATCGTTTGATAGGTAGCCAAGGGATCAAAAACTGCCGGTGAAGCTATTGAGATCATATTGAAGTGATAAACTTAATCAAGGTATAAATTTGTTGCTCCGCTGTTATATTTTTCGTTGTTATATATTTAAAAATTAGAATAATTGCTTTCTTCTTAAAAATTTAAGTATGATTTGACCTTCCGTGGAAAGTTTGAAAGAAGGCGATTTTAAATGCCAATGCCTTGAAGTTGGTAAATATTTTCTGTTCAGAGGTCAAGTTGTGTATGTTAATGTTTAAATATTAAAACTTGTCTTGAAATTGACCTTTTCTAAGTATGCTCACTTCTGTCTGCTTATTTACTGGTTAAAATATCTTACATTCTTCTCTGTACTCTGATTTTGGATTTGAGAGTTTCAGTTGAGTATGAATTCTAGCTATTTGTGCATTGATTGATCATTGATCAATTTTTTTTGTGTTTGTTTAGTGTTATTTATGTAATTTGCTCGATTTTCACATGAATGAAATTGTTTGGTATCATTCTCATCCTTCTCTTTTCAATTTTGGATCAGAGTAAGTTTTTATTGAATGTGAATTCTAGTGATTTTCTACAATGGTCTAGGATTGTTTCCATTTATCGATTTTCGCATCAATCAAATAGGAACTCTATTAGTGCCTCTTTGTCTTTTCCTTGTATGAAGACAGTACACACTGGTCATACATATTGCTAACACATGATATTGTGGTATTGTGTAGATTCAGAGTTCAGGTAAATAATTACTATCATAAAGATGCTTGCTATTCTTATTTTTCATTTAGAAATTGTGATGTTACTTTAACTTCAAGTTGAATATTACGTCTTCCTTTCTAGCCATGCCAATCGATGAATCTTGGATTAACAAACCATAAAACACTCATGAATATGAAGATGGGCTAAAAAAGTTTTTGGATTTTGCTTTTGAGCATGGGTCTATTGGTGGGCGTGTAATTAAATGCCTGTGTTCGAGATGTGGTTTTAACAAGTGGCAAATAAGAGGTGTAGTTGAAGAGCACTCGAGTTTTAAGCCTTTTCCTAAAAAATATAGATTCGGGTATATGCATGGTGAAGATTCAAATGCGACTATGCCGAAAACATCTTAGAACACGCGTGTAATGAAAGATACTTTGCAGCCCCGGAGTCTAATGGAAACCATGATTAATGATGCATTTGGGTTAACTGGAACAATGTCAATAAGAACGATATGTCTAGTGAGCCTATAAATAGAGACGAAATATTTAATGAAGAGCGTATTGAAGGGCATAATGAAGATTATGCAAAGTTCTATGAGATGATCGAAGATGGCAAGCAACCATTATACGAAGGGTGTACGAAGTATTCCAAATTGTCCTATCTAATCAAATTGTATCACATAAAGTGTCTGTGCCGAATGACTAACAAAGCGATGAGTATGATATTAGATTTATTAAAAGATGCCTTTGAAGATGCCAAGATTCCTGCTTCCTATTATGAGGCCAAGAAAACCATCAACAAACTTGGTTTTAATTATACCAATATACATACTTGCCCAAATGATTGTATGTCAAATTTTGGGGAAGACAATGAAGGCTTGCAAGAATGCAAAAATTGCAAGACATCTAGGTGGAAGGATAATAAAAAGAAATAGCCTGCAAAAATTTTGCGCTACTTCCCACTAAAGCCGAAGTTGCAAAGATTGTTCATGTGCTCTAAAACTATCGAGTCCATGAGATGACATTCTTTAGAGGGTAACTAAGATGGATTGATGAGGCATCCCAGGGATTCTCAGGCTTGGAAAACATTTGATTTACTTCATCCTGAATTTGCAATAGATCCTCGGAATGTACAACTAGGCCTAGCTAGTGAATGTTTTAATTCTTTTGGAGAAATCAACAAATTATAGTATTTGGCCGGTGGTTCTCATTCCATACAACTGTCCTCCTTGGGAGTGCACGAAACAAACTTCTTTCATTCCAGGAAAAAAAATGCCAGGCAATGACATAGACGTGTACTTAGAACCTCTTATCCAAGAGTTGAGGGAATTGTGGTACGATGGAGTGTAAACATTAGATTCTTCAAGGAATGAAATATTTTAAAATGCGAGCAGCTTTGATTGGGACAATTAGCGATTTTCCTAGGCTTGGTAGCTTATCTGGATGGAACACACACACTCAGTTTGCTTGCCCGATGTGTAACTTTGCTACAGCCTCTTACAGGTTGAAGCATAGTAGAAAGTGGTGTTTCATGGGTCATCATCGTTTTTTTTGAAAGAGGCAATCGGTTTAGATTGCAACGTGTTCGTTTTAATGGGAAAATCGATCAACAGGAGCCACCGATTACATTATCAGGGTCAGACATCTTGAAACAAATGGAGGGCATTAATAAATTTTGGAAAAGTACCCGAGTCAAATGATTAAGGTAAAAGAACTCGAGTAAAAAATGTTGTTGAAGATGGACCGAGACAGTGGAGAAAGAGAAGTATATTTTTTTATCTTCCTTTTTGGGAATCTAACTTGTTGCGTCATAATCTAGACATTATGCACATTGAGAAGAATGTGTGTTAGAATGTGATATACACTTTGCTCAATGATTCTGAAAAATCCAAAGACAATTCTAAAGCTAGGAAGGATCTTAGAGAAATGGGTATAAGGAAAGAACTCTGGCAAGATGAGAATGGAAATTATCGTCCATCTTTGTTTTGTTATTGATACACTTCAAGTAATAAAAATGGTTAGACTGAAGGTTAAGGATGTTCATAACTTGGACGATGGATTGCGTATAATTGTGGAGTTTGATGAGTATGCATCAGCTATTGGAAAATCAGCTGATTTAATTGCCCAAGTCTTGGGGGACCTTGCTGCAAATCCTCTGTACTTCCCTATCGCCTTTGACAAATGGCCAGCCATGCCTAAGTCTTTTCTGGATCGTGTTATTAATGAAATTGTAATGGTACTTGTCTTTTATTTTATTTAGTTTGCATATTTTAGTTATTTATGTAAAACTGCAATAAAAATGTATTTTATTTTTGTGCAGCCTCGATTTCTCTTTAGGATTGATCAAGAAGAGGCAAAAATATGGATCAAGAATAATCTTAGCCAAAAGTGGAGGGATGTTACACCTTAGAAAATTTTCCGTTGATGCACAGTGAATAGACTAACGAAGAGCACGAAGTATATGGTATTTCAATAAGGAAAGACATGTGATGACCCTAATTAAGATTTCAAAGACATTCGAGGTAGAGGGAGAAAGTTTGCCAAGAGAAGGCAAGGCATACGATATGTATCGGAAAGGATTTACGAGTAACAAGTTAATGATTCTTTGGAGAAGAGTTATAACGTCCCTTAGATCGTTAATGAGGTGATAAACAAGTGTCAAGAAGGTTCCATAAGGATTGGAGATCAAACGAGTCGACGAGAATGAGTTCAGAAGGATTGGGCATTATACGGCCAACAATACTGGTCGTATGTTTGGCCGTATAATCATCCCGGAATAGCACCCCTCACTGGACCAAATATACGACCAAACATACGGTCAGTATAATTTATACGAACCGTATGTTGGTCCGTGAAATCCAAGCGGGACAGATTTTGTATTATTAATAAAGGGTCCAAGTTTATTTTATTTCATTTCCCCTTCACTCCCCTTCTCTCTAGAACATTTCTCTACACTTCTCCCACAAGAATTGAAGGGATATTAGTGAACAACTTCATCAAACCAAGAGAATCAAGTGTAAGAAACCTATTAAAGTTCATCCAAGACAAGGAATCCAAGTGAAGGTGGAACTAGGGTTTTGCTCAAGTGAAGTGTTTCCACCCAAGGTTCATTCCTACACCATCTAAGGTACGTTTTATGGTATTTTCATATTGTTTAAGGTATTGAGAAGTTGAAACACTTGGATTGTAGAAGGATATAGAAAATGGGTCATGAATGTGGGAATAGTGTCATTTTTGAGTAATAGCTTGGATTGAGTCATGATTCTTGATGTGTTGTGATTATGGTTATGTTATAAATGATGATAAGAATACGGGATAGACATTGTATATGAATGAATGTAATCGTGTGCTATGACCATGGATATGGATGATTAGAAGTGAATTGAGAAGTAGGGATAATGTATGTGAATAAAGGGTATTGTTATGATATTGTGAATGTTATTATTGATGATTGGGAGTTGATATATGATATGGAGGAAGTCGTATAAATAAAGGATATGCTGTCCAATTTTCTCTAGCTTTACTCATGTATGCTAAGCTATCGATTTTCTAATGATAGTATAACTCTAATGAAGGTAGAAATGTGAGCACTGAAGGAGAACGTGCAAGTGATAGAATAGTTGAACGGAAAGGTATGTAAGGCTAACCCTTCTTTCATAAGGCATGGTTCTTTGACCAAATATCTAATCTTCTATGAGCTTATGATGTCCTCCAAATGATGCTACCTGCAAAAGCCTCATGATTCTTGATATGTTATGATTGTACTAAATTCCTTATATGATGAGTATTCCTCTAAGGATAGACGTAATGAACGACGATAGTAATGATGATAAAGATGCTTATGAGCTTTTATGTCTATGCGTCTATGTATGACTATTATGAAACCCCGAGATTATATGGCCGGGTAGAATATATATATATATATATATATATATACTACTGCAGTTGGGTACGGATAACCCTGAGCCTTGATAGGGCCAGGTATGTATACTCACCGAGCCTTGCCATGGCTGGGTATGCGAAACACCGAACCTTCATGGTCGGGTATGCTATGTACATGATATGGATATGTATACGATATAAATATGAGTGTAGATACAAATATGCTATGAATACGAAAATGGATACGAATGTAAATGAGTACGGATATGGATGTATGTACACAATCACGCATTGAAAATGGAAAGTCCCTATGAAAAGCAAGTAAGTGTTTATGACGATGATACTACTATCTCCCATCCTATGCTATTTCTTATGTTGTCTATTATGCTTTCATAATGATGTTGATCATGCTTTACATACTCAGTACATTCTTCGTACTGACATCCTTTTGTTTGTGGACGCTGCGTCATTCCAGCAGGTGGTCAGGGAGACAACCTTGATCCATAGTTTTATTACTTAGGGACTACATAGCGAGCTCCATTTCATTCGCAGCTACAACTTTTGGTATTTATTCTTTTGTGTGCATATTTATGGGCATAGCGGGGTCCTGTCCCGCCTATATGATATGACATACTCTCTTTAGAGGCTCGTAGACATGTGTATATGGGTAGATGTGTTTGGCCTTGTCGGCCTATATTTTGGATATCATTTTGTTAGCCTCGTCGGCTTTTGTACATTGTTGTGGGCATAGTTGTGATGATGATATAAATGTATTGTTGCCCAATGGAAATAGTATGAATGAGGAATAAAAGTATGATTTAGCTATGTGGCTCACCTAGATGTAAATGTGAAAGTATGATAAGAGGTGCCCGGGTGGGTTAGTACCGGGTGCCCGTTGCGGCCCTCCGGTCGGGTCGTGACAAAAGTGGTATCAGAACAGTTCTGTCCTAGGGTGTGTCTATGACCCGTATCCAGTAGAGTCTTGGTTATGGGTGTGTTGTGCGCCACACTTATAAACAAGAGGCTACAGGCATTTTAGGAGTGAATGACCTTCTTTCTTCATAAGATTGTGCGATAAAGCTATGATATAAGAACTTCCTTCTTCTTAACCGTGTGTTACGATTTCAGAAATGCCTGTAAAGAGAAAGGCTACGGCAGCCCAAAAAGGCAAGACAATGGCAAAAAAACGGGCTGAAAGAGCACCGCCAACGGTTGTAGAGGAAAGTGAGTCCCAGAATGCGGCTCAATCTCAGTCCTCCCATTCAGTGCCTATCTTTGAGGAGCGTGAGGGAGCCTCAGCCCCAGCTCCAGCACCTCCAGCTCCTCCACTGGATGCTTCAGGCCAAGATGTGAAAGAGGCCATTCATTTGCTTACTCAATTGGTTGCCGCCCAGACTCAGCGGCAAAGTACAGGGCAAGGTGATATGGCTGTTAGTGCAAGGGCCCGTGATTTTATTAGCTTGAACCCTCCGGAATTCTTTGGATCAAAGCCGGATGAGGACCCTCAGAATTTTATTGATGGAATGTTGAGGACACTTCGGTTGATACATGCTTCGGACAACGAATCGGTGGAGTTAGAATCCTATAGATTGAGGGATGTTGCAGTTCATTGGTACACGGTTTGGATGGCTTCACAAGGAGCCAATGCACCTCCCCCGATAGGGCAAGAATTTGTAGATGCCTTCCTTTGACATTACTTGCCTCCAGATGTTCGGCGAGCTAGAGCCAATAAGTTTTTGAATTTGAGGCGAGGAAGTATGAGTGCTCTAGAGTATAGTCTCCACTTCAATTCTTTGGCTAGGTATGCTTCAGCCATAGTAGCGGATATGGGTGACCGAGTGCACCGATTTGTGAAAGGTGTAGGGCCATATTTGATGGATAGGTGCTTGACTGCATCCCTTCAGGACAACATGGATATTTCACGCATTTAGGCCCATGCCTAGAATTTAGATGAAAGCCAACAACAACAAAGAAGTGAGCGTGAGCATGATAGAGGGTATAACAAGAGGGCTAGATCTTCGGGTCCGATGAGTGAGTATAGGGGCGGGCACAAACACCAGTTTTCTAGGCACTCAGGCCATTTTATGACTAGTGCGCCTCCACGGTTTTCAGGACAGAGATTTGATAGATCTACTCATTCCGAGCTGAGTCAGAGCTTGTCGGGATCTCAGTTCAGGGGTGATTCGGGTCAGGCGAGGCCACCCGTGCCACGATGTTCCTAGTGTGGGAAGTTACATTGGGGTCAGTGCCGATTGGGTTCAAAGGTTTGCTATTCATGTTGTTATATCCCGTATTTTATATGTTCGGATATTTCAAGGTAGTCGTGGCAAAGCTAAGGGAATGAGCATCTCCCAAAATTATTTTAATGTACAAGTTGGTTATGAATATTAGTAGTATGGAAATATCGGGAAAGGTTAAGGGTAAAAAGAGGAATTCGCAAAATGGTTCATGGAAATAATGCGGAAGAACAGGGGCAAAACGGGAATTTCACACAAGGATCAGAGATAAAGATTATATTATCTGAGTATGAGAATGTATATACACGGCATTTGGAGAGCGTAGGAAGTAAATCGGTTAACGTGATCACTCGATGATAGCCCTCGTACCCATAAGCCAAGGTGGGGCCCACTCATCGGGACTTTATAAAAGACATATAAGAGATATATGAGTAGTACATGTGAAGTTGAGCAAGTCCTAAGAAGGACCCATAAGCCAAAAATGAGTGTAAGCCCTCCAAAAGGACGATTTAAGAAAACGTTTCCGGATGACCTGACTTGGAGGGGCAAAAACGGCATTATACGTTTGGAATTTGGGAAAACCCCCAGAAATAAAAGTTGTAGATAATTGAATTAGCTTTCCAACGGTAGGTTGTGGACCCTCACACGATGTCGGAATCATAAGTTATGGCCATTTTAAGAGAGATACCTTAAACTGCCAAAAAAATAATAAAGAGAACCGCGGGCCCCACGTGGGGAGGTCGGTGAAACCGACTTAGGGGTGCTATAAATACCCCATAAATCCCATTTTTTCAGCAATATTAGTATTCCAAAAGTCCTAGAAGCCTCTCAAAATTTCTCCCAAATATTATAGTTTGAAAAATCAAGAATTTAACAAGATTTCGCCAAACTAGTCCGTGAAAGGTGATTGTTCTTCCTTCTACTCAAGTGTGGCGTTGAAGAAAATTTATGTGGCTGAGTTTCTTCAAGTATAAGGTATTTTATTCATCCCATATCTTGTGTTGAGTTTATTTTAAGGTCTAGCAAGCTTTAAAAACGAAAATAGTTATGGAGAAGGGTCATAAAGTGTTGTGTTGAAGCTATTGTGTTTATGGGCTGATTTGGTATGACAAGGAAAGAGTTGATTTTACTTAGTGTTCTAGTTGTGGTTGTTGTAAAATTTATGGTAAAGAATGAAGGTTTAATGACGTATGTTGAAGTTGTAATGGTTGCGGGCTGTTTTGAAAATTAATATGACTTTAACAAAGACTCTTATGAAAATGATGTTGTTAATGGGTGAAAGGTATGGTTATTGTTGAAATGTAAAGGGATGGATGAAAATGCGTGAAAATATGTAAGAAGTGGTTATGGTCAAATAATAGACGTTTTGGTAAGTTAATGTAAATTGATGTCATTTGACATTCTAGTAGTCGTCGTTACGGATTATGCGATGAAGAATGAAGGTTGTTGTCGAAGTTAGCATACATGAATGATGATGATATGCATGGTTGTTGTTGAATTGGAAGGTTTTGGGAAAAGTAATATGTTGATTAAGTCGTTGAAAGATTATGTGAATTGAATTGAATTGAATTGAATTGAATCGGATTGAAATGAATATTGAAATGTGGCTAGAAAAATTGTTGGTATCGTTGTTGGTTTGGCCGAGTTCCATTCTCGGATTGTCGTTGCTAAATTTGGCCGAGTTAGAATCTCGGGGGTGGTGTATTTACAGGGGAAATGCTGCCGAAATTCCGGCAGAATATAAATGAATGTGCTTGAAAGGTTAAGGCAAGTATATGACAAAAGATCTAATGAATGTGTGAACTCCTTTGAATGTAGATTAACAAGTTGGACGAATAAGCGTAGCTAGTAAGGCGCGACGCAGGTAGGTTAAGGCTAAGCCCTTTCTTTCTATGACATGAATCCTATGATGTAGTCTTATAAATGTTCCCCATAACGTCCTTGTTTTCAAAAGCTAGAAGTTATGAATTCAAAACATGATTTCCTTTCCAAAAGTTATAAATGTTTTCCAAAATATATATTTTTCTCCAAAATCCAAGTTTTACGATTTTGAAAGTTTTTATAACTAAAACAATGTCTACGAAGTTGTGATGACAATAATGAAGCCAAACATGAGAAAGTGTCTATGACGAATATGCCAAGGATATGTTCTTACCATGAATACGACGATATGAAATGTTAAGCTACTTTTGGATAATGACTACTTTGAAGGTTTTAAAGTATATGAAGTAATATGTTATGATCCTGTTTTATGTTTTCCCGAGATAATGTTCTTCATTGATAGTCTCGCCTTATAATTGTTCCTTCAAGGCGTGACATGACGACCATGATGATTCCATAATACAATCGGAGGTTACCGACCTTACGTCACTCCGATAGACACATGACTTTCCTTGGGCTCTCATGCATGCTATATATATATATGGGAGGGGGGAAGGGATACATGTATATGAGGATATGGGGAAGGGACACATGTTTCATCGCCACCTGGTCAGCTGGTTTTATCATCCCGGACGCGGGATGCCCGGACGCGGGATATATGGGCGAGCCGACATATTTCGGCGCAATGTGGGCGAGCCGACTTGTTCGGTGCTATGATATGATAGGACCCGATAAGCATGCATGGTTTCCGCCCTAAGTGGCATTCATATGTACATGTATCTCAATCAGCCTATGATACACTATATGACTCCCTATGATATAATATGATATGACATGATATGATATGATACGACATGATATGCTATGATATGACATGATATGATACGATATGACATGATATGACATGATATGATATGACACGACATGATATGTTCCATACGAGATGCCATATGATTCCTTTGTGATTATCTCCACTGGTACCTCTCCTTGTATTGTCGTTCATGCCTTACATACTCAGTACATTGCTCGTACTGACCCCTCTTCTTCGGGGGCTGCGTTTCATGCCACGCAGGTACACCCAGATGAGCCGAAGCCATTATAGAAGATGTTCCTGCGAAGTTGGCGAGCTCCACTTGGCCCTGGAGTGTAGCCGAATCAGCGTGCTATACTATGATGTTTTGTTCTATGTTAGAGACTTTGCAGACAGAGTCGTGGGTATAGAGTGTCAGCTTTGTAGACGGCTTCGCCCGTCGATATGTTATTATGTTTCACGTCACGGGTCCTATATGATAATAGACTTTACTTATAAAAAGAAAAAAAAATATTGAGAGCTTACTATGTGTTTTATTCTGAATTGATTCCAGAGTTTATATATGTAATAAGAGTCAGCGGGTTCGCTCGGCTCCAAGTATGGGGTCGGGTGCCCATCACACCCTAGTAAGGTCGGGGTGTGACACATGTGGTCGGCCAGGCCATATTATGCGTGATTGCCCCTCAGTTGGTGGTAAAGGTAGGACCCAGCCTTCGGGGTCGGTAGCCGGATCTTCGTCATCTATACGCCCTATGAGGCCAGGTTCACATGCGCCAGTCGGCCATATTAGAGGCAGAGGGAGAGTCCCCAGTTCTAGCTGTCCTCAGCACCGTATTTATGCTTTGGCTGGACGCCAAGATCTTGAGTCTTCTTCTGATGTGTCACAGGTATATTATCAGTATTTCATCATAATGTATATTCTTTGATAGATCCGGGCTCCACATTGTCATATGTTACTCCGTATATTGCGGGTCGGTTTAGAGTCAAACCGGAGTCGATCAAACGTTTTAAGGTATCTACACCCGTTGGTGAATCGGTAATAGCTAGCCGAGTATATAGAAACTGCATAGTTGTGATTTGTGACCGTCGTACTGTGATTGACTTGCATGAGTTAGAAAATGGTGGATTTTGATGTTATTATGGGCATGGATTGGTTGGCTTCTTGCTATGCCAATGTTGATTGTAGAATGAAAATGGTTCGTTTCCAATTTCCTGGAGAACCAGTTTTAGAATTGAAAGGGAATACTGCATCACCAAAAGGTAGGTTTATTTCTTATCTTAAAGCAAGGAAAATGATCACAAAAGGTTGCATTTATCATCTAGTGCGGGTTCAAGATGTAGAAGCTGAACCGCCAACTCTTCAGTCAGTCCTCATGGTGAATGAATTTCTAGATGTGTTTCCGGAATAGCTACCAGGCCTCCCTCCCAAGCGGGAGATTGATTTTGCTATTGATGTGTTGCCAGACAGCAAGCATATATCTATTCCACCTTATAGAATGGCCCCCGCAGAATTGAAAGAGTTGAAGGAGCAATTGAAAGACTTGCTTGAGAAAGGCTTTATTAGGCCTAGTTCGTCCCTGTGGGGAGCACCCGTATTGTTTTTCCGAAAGAAGGATGGCTCCTTGCGAATGTACATTGACTATCGGCAATTGAATAAGGTGACTATCCGAGGATTGATGACTTATCTGATCAATTACAAGGTGCCAAATGGTTTTCAAAGATAGATTTGAGGTCCAGGTATTATCAGGTGAGAGTTAGGGAGAAAGATATCCCTAAGACAGCCTTCAGAACAAGATATGACCATTTTGAGTTCCGGGTAATGTCATTTGGGCTAACTAATGCACCGGCAATATTTATGGATTTGATGAACAATGTGTTCAGGCCCTTCCTAGATCTATTTGTGATTGTATTCATCGATGACATCTTGGTGTATTCTAGATCCGAGGCAGAACACGCGGATCATTTGCATGCGGTCCTTAGAGTTCTTCAAACTCGAGAGTTGTTTGCAAAATTTTTTAAGTGTGAGTTTTGGTTGAACTCAGTGGAATTTCTGGGGCACATTGTTTCAGTCGATGGTATTCGGGTAGATAGCCAAAAGATTGTGGCCCTGAAGACTTGGCCAAGGCCCACAACTCCTATGGAGGTTCGTAGCTTTCTGGGCTTAGCAGGTTATTACAAGAGATTTGTTGAAGGTTTTTCTTCTATTTCTGCACCACTCACAAAGCTGACCAAGAAATCAGCAAAGTTTCAATGGACAGATGCTTGTGAACGTAGTTTTCAAGAGCTAAAAGATAGATTAACTTCTGCCCCAGTCCTGACACTTCCAGGGGGATTGGAAGGTTATGTTGTTTATTGCGATGCTTCAGGCATTGGGCTAGGTTGTGTGTTGATGCAACATGGTAAGGTGATTGCATATGCTTCAAGGCAATTACGGAAACATGAGAAAAATTATCCAACCCATGATCTAGAATTGGCTGCAGTGATTCATGCGTTAAAGATGTGGAGACATTATTTATATGGTGTCCATGTGGTTATACAGATTATAAGAGCCTTCAGTATATCTTCAAGCAAAAATAGTTGAATTTACGGCAACGACAATGGTTGGAATTGCTAAAAGATTATGATGTTGATATCCTATATCACCCCGGAAAGGCAAATATTGTGGCTAATGCTCTTAGCCGTAGATCCATGGGAACTTTGTGTGATGTACGACCAGAGAAAAGAGAAACGGCTCGTGAGCTCCAGCAGTGTTATGTCCCGTGTTTTCGTACAATTGGAAATCGAGAAATAACTATGACTCGGGTGTTAGAAGGACATAAATTAATTTTTGAGAATATGACTATGTTGGTTGTGTAATCTTTAATGCTAAGACCTCGGGGAGGGCCGAGGATAAATTTGGAATTTCGGAAATTAGTTTCGGGAATTACAAAACGGGACTTTTTAAGCATTGGGCCAAGAAACCAAAAATGCTATTGAGGCCCAACCATGGAAGAGGGGATCCGGCCATGTCATTGGCCCAAACCCATTTTTAAAAGGGTCATGTGCTATGCACATGACCCCTAAATAGATATATATGAGAGTACACTTAGTTGTATTCACAAAAACAAAATCATAAGTCAAGAACACCCAAAAGGGCATTCGGCCGAACCACTTAGGAGAAAGAAAAGAAAATTCCCAAGTTTGATTAGTGACCAAAAATCCAAAGTTTTCACATATTTGTGAAGTACTCAAGACGCTCTCCGAAGTGGTATAATTAGTTTAGCACGGGGACGACGTTTTCGACAAGTCGGGGTTTCAAGAAAAGGTATGAATTCTTACCCTTTTATGTTATAGAATTGCTATGAATGTGTTAAGGATTGGAAGTAGACGAGAATCCCGTAATTTAGACGTAAATAGAAAGTCGTGGGTGTGTGTTTGTAGTGTGTTTGGCCGTGAGCCATAGATAGGGAAATTGGTGTGAATTAATCTTGTTTAAGTTGGTAGAATGTGTTGTTGTGGCCCTTATATCGTAAATGATTAATTGGTGAATGAAATTGGCATTGAAAAATGATTTTTGAATATTATCGGAAAGCGTATACCTTCGGTATCTTTATGTATATCAATGTATATCTTGGGTGTTATAGACTTTAGATATGAATCTATATCGATGTTGATGAATTCGGAATGAAACGACGTGAGTTAGAATGTTCGTAGTACATTTTAGATGTTTTGAAGAATTTGGGAAAATAATGGATTTCTATGCAATTTCGTGTATGGCATGGTTTGTAATTAGAATGGGATTATACAAGTTTGAATGTGGGAATGCATACCATTATGTAGATATAGAATTGGAGTTGTGAAGGTTTGAATGAAAAGTTGCCAACTTAAGAAATCATGTAAAACTTTGAAACTAGAATGGTGTTATTGTTGTTTGTTTTGGTTGTTGATATGTGGGCTGTTGTAGTGGATGAAATAGGAGCCGAGCTACGCCTCGGGGATGTTAGATTTATAGGGGAAGTGCTGCCGAAATTTCGGTAGGCAATTATGAAGTTAAAGGCATTTATAAACCTAAGGATCTCATTTGGTAACTTTGACCATTTGCAGATTTTTGACGAAACGGGACGGAACTTTTGGAGGAGCGTACGACATCTGAGAGGTATGTAAAGCTTCCCAATTCTTTATTAGGCATATCTTAGGGTGTTAGTTGAATATGTGACCTTCCGGAGCATTTCTGCTCCTCGAAACCCGATCCACAGAAAAGTTACTATTCATTCAATTCTATTGAAGCTTAAAGG
Organism: Lycium barbarum; assembly: GCF_019175385.1. NCBI lineage: Eukaryota > Viridiplantae > Streptophyta > Magnoliopsida > Solanales > Solanaceae > Lycium > Lycium barbarum. Next base: position 57,215,453 of record NC_083341.1, on the reverse strand, counting down.
CTCCAATTTGGCTAGAATGCCACTATTCGTCCGAAACCTATCGAATTGTGGTCGGGTAACCTAGGAATGATAATGTATAACCTTTGGCATATAAATGCTCGTAGAAACATGTTCGCCACCTCACTTCGACTCGAGGTGGGCCCGCTACCCCAAAATGCCCGATTTGCCCTTCGGGCCACCTTTGATAATAAATTTGTACATATTACTTCGGATCTTTGGAACATCCTCCTACGGGGTAGGTTTGGGCAATCCGATACGCTAACCTACGTTTTGAATTATATGGACCATTTTGGAAACGTCTTGCGAAATGAAACTTTATGTCGACTAAGTATTCGACTATTTTGTAATATGGTGTCATTTATGAATTTACTTTGTTTTGAAACACTATTTTGAAAGACGATTTGCATTTGTTTGCTCACGACTCCGTTCGTGCCTTATTATGACTTCGTTCGCCGGTTCCCGGGCCGGTTTTGATTCGTGCGCCTTATGATAATTCGGCAGTATGCTGTGTTACGGTTCCCAAGGCTTCGCCATAGGGCCGGGTTCCGTTTGGAGTTATGCTGTGATATGGCTCGGGATGCGATACGCTCACCGATGATTATGATTTTGTTCAGGGATGTACGGAGATTTGAAACCTTCTGGTGTTATGCTGTGTGTGGCGCCAGCGTCGGAGTGGCGACCACGTTCTTAAACGTTTGCATGATTTTACTTGCATTATATATATATGTATATGATTTCGATACAGACTTTGACATCTGATTTGCTTTCGATTTTGATTCATATTTCTGTACTCCGTGCTTTACATACTCAGTACATATCCCGTACTGACCCCCTCTCTCCGGGGGCTGCGTTTTATGCCCGCAGGTACAGATCTTGGTGATCCTCCGCAGTAGGCTCCACTTTTTGCTTCCTCGGAGTACTCTTATTCGATTCGGAGTCCACTTCTGGTATAGACATATGTTGCTGTATATATTTTGTATATTTGGCTGTGCGGGTACGGCGGGGCCCTGTCCCGCCATATGATTCTGTCGGTCTGATAGAGGTCTGTGGACAGGGTTGTGGGTTATGGTCCTTAGGTTCGGTTATGTGAACAGGTCGTTGTGTGATTCTCATATACTGAGGCGGCCAGTCCGCATGTTTTGATTAGGCGATTCTATACGCCGAGGCGGCCAGTCCGCGTTTGATATATGTATATATATATTGTCCTGTTAGCCCTGAGTGGCTTTTGTTGGTATTTTCTGCGTGCAGGATATACTGGGTAGTCCGTAAATCAGAGGAAACTCTGCCGAAATTTTTCCTGGAAATGGTCCAAGTCTGTTTATGTAGCCTTACTGGCTTTGGCTAATCGTTTGTATGTAACTGGAACATGTAACCAGGTCTGGGTGCCCAAGTAGGGCGCCAGTCGCGGCCCACGGGGCTGGGTCGTGACAAAAGTGGTATCAGAGCGGTTTGTCCTCGGAATGTCTACAGGCCGTGTCTCGTAGAGTCTTGTTTATCGATGTGTTGTGCACCACATCTATAAACGGGAAACTACAGGGCATTTAGGATGTTACTTTCTTTGTAATCTTAGATCGTGCGATAGAGCTGAGCTATTAGGATGATTTTGATCTGACTCGCCTTCGTGTTTGCAGTGATGCCTCCGAAGAAGGCAACGGCAGCCCAGAAGGGCAAGGCGAGGATTGGGGAGACTAGCCAGGCACAGCGAGCTACCCGGGCTCGTGTATATGATTTGCCTGAGGATGTGCCACAGTCTGAGGGGTCTGCTACACCCCCACCAGTACAGCCTGGAGTAGGACCTTCAGCAGCTCCAGAGGTCCGTGTACCCGCACCTGAGACTCCAGCTCCTCAGCCAGGGGCGGAGGATCGGACCTTGAGGGAGGCTGTACAGTTGCTGACTACGTTGGTAGCAGGGCAGGCTCGCAGACGCGGGCGGAGGGACGATGATGACGATGACAGGCGGGACAGCCTGAGAGTTCGGGAGTTTCTGCTATGTGGCCCTCCAGAGTTCTTCGGGTCTAAGCCCGATGAGGACCCCCATGACTTTATTCGGGGGATGCGACGCTCGCTGGATTTGGTCAGGGCTTCTGAGACCGAGTCAGTTGAGCTGGCTTCACACAGGCTCCGAGATGTGGCTACTCATTGGTATGAGACTTGGGAGCTGTCTAGGGGAGAGGGTGCCCCTCCAGCCACTTGGGATCAGTTTGTGACAGCATTCACCCGCCACTTTTTGCCACCAGAGTTACGGCGGGCACGAGCTGATCGATTTCTACGCCTGCAGCAGAGGGGTCGGAGTGTTCGAGAGTATAGTCTTGAGTTTGATTCTCTGGCCCGATATGCACCGGCCGTGGTAGCAGACATGTCCGATCGGATGCACCGCTATGTTATGGGATTGGACCGGTATTTGGTAGACAGCTGTATGGCCGTGTCACTGCAGACAGACATGGATATTTCCCGGCTTCAGGCCTATGCGATGGGTATGGAGGACCGTCGCAGATCTGATCCTGCTGGCAGAGATAGAGACAGGAGGCCGCCCAAGAGGGCTAGATCCGCGGGTTATTCAGGGGATTCTCGAGGCGGACAGCCTCAGCAGCAGCAGCCGTCTGACAGATATCTTCCTTCTTCCGGCCGGGGTACTCAGTCAGGCAGCCGGAGATTCGACAGTACGGGACCGTCTGGGGCCGGTCAGAGCTCCAGAGTGGCAGGTTCGCAGGTATCCAGGGGTCCCAGTCAGGCCAGACCACCTAGACCCCGTTGTCCACATTGCGGGAAGTCTCATCCCGGGGAGTGTTACCGAGCGACGGGAGCTTGTTTTACTTGTGGTGGTCAGGGCCACTTTATGAGAGACTGCCCATTGGCCAGTGGTTCGGGTGATGCGGCTCAGCAGACAGGGTCAGCCGCCGGTTCTTCCTCTGTTCCATCTGTTGCACGCCCTGGAGGGCGGGGTATTCCAGCACCGGCAGGGCGCGGTCGAGGCCGCGGTGGCGCTTCAGGTTCTAGCGGTCCCTCGAACCGCATATATGCTTTGGCCAGCCGCCAGGATCAGGAGGCTTCGCCAAACGTTGTCACAGGTACATTACTGGTTTTCTCCAGATCTGTATATGCTTTGATTGACCCTGGCTCTACTTTATCATATATTTCCCCGCTCGTTGCTAGTAAGATTGGGATCGTGTCTGAGCCTATAGAGCCTTTCGAGGTAGCTACGCCAGTTGGGGATTTTATTGTAGCGAGGCAGGTCTATAGGGATTGTTCTGTGACCATTTATGATCGTAGCACTAAGGCTGATTTGGTAGAATTAGACATGTTCGAGTTTGACGTCATTATGGGTATGGACTGGTTGTCTTCCTGCTATGCTAATGTCGACTGCCAACAAAAGGTGGTCCGTTTTCAGTTTCCAGGAGAACCAGTCATAGAGTGGCTCGGATCTACTGCATCGCCGAGGGGTAAGTTTATTTCATACCTCAAGGCTAAGAAGATGATCCAGAAGGGTTATATCTATCATTTGGTTCGTGTGCACGATACTGCAGCGGAGGTACCTACCTTTCAGTCTGTCCCGGTCGTCAGTGAGTTTCCAGATGTTTTTCCTGACGAGCTTCCTGGCCTTCCGCCGGAGCGGGAGATTGATTTTTCTATTGAGTTGATGCCGGATACGCAGCCTATATCTATTCCTCCCTACAGGATGGCACCAGCTGAGTTGAAGGAGTTGAAGGAGCAGCTGAAAGATTTGCTGGATAAGGGTTTTATCAGGCCCAGCACGTCACCCTGGGGAGCGCCGGTATTATTTGTCAGAAAGAAGGATGGGTCGTTGCGGATGTGTATTGACTACCGGCAACTGAATAAGGTGACTATTAAGAATAAATATCCCCTTCCCCGGATTGATGACTTGTTTGATCAGCTGCAGGGTGCTAGACACTTCTCCAAGATAGATCTGCGCTCAGGCTATCACCAGGTGCGAGTACGGGAGTCTGATATCCCGAAGACTGCTTTCAGGACCCGGTACGGGCATTATGAGTTCAGAGTTATGTCTTTCGGGCTGACTAATGCTCCAGCGGTGTTTATGGATCTGATGAACCGGGTATTTCGGCCTTTCCTGGACATGTTTGTTATTGTGTTTATTGATGATATCCTGATTTACTCGCGATCGGCCGAGGAGCATTCAGATCATTTGAGGACGGTACTTGGCATTCTCCGTCAGCAGAAGTTATATGCTAAATTTTCTAAATGCGAGTTCTGGTTGACTTCAGTGGCATTCTTGGGTCATATTGTCGGCGCAGACGGTATTCAGGTCGATACACAGAAGATTGAGGCTGTGCAGAATTGGCCCAGGCCTACTACTCCGACGGAGGTGCGCAGTTTTCTGGGATTGGCTGGGTATTATCGCAGGTTTGTGGAGGATTTCTCTTCTATTGCAGCACCACTGACGAGGCTCACCCAGAAGGCAGCAAAATTCCAGTGGTCAGATGCCTGCGAGCGCAGCTTTCAGATGCTGAAGGAGAGATTGATTACAGCGCCAGTTCTGGCTCTCCCAGAGGGGTCTGATGGGTATGTTGTATATTGTGACGCCTCTGGTATTGGGATAGGATGTGTATTGATGCAGCACGGTCGAGTTATAGCCTATGCTTCCCGGCAGCTCAGACCGCACGAGAAGAACTATCCCACTCATGATCTTGAGTTGGCCGCGGTGATTCATGCTCTGAAGATTTGGCGGCATTATTTATATGGGGTCCACGTTGATATCTATACGGACCATAAGAGTCTCCAGTATATTTTTAAGCAGAAGGAGCTAAATTTGCGGCAGCGGAGATGGCTTGAGCTGCTAAAGGATTATGACGTTGATATTCTGTACCATCCAGGGAAAGCCAACGTGGTAGCTGATGCGCTTAGCCGCAAGTCCGTGGGTAGTCTGGCTGATGTTCCACCTGATAAGAGAGATTTGGTTCGTGATATTCATCAGCTGGCCAGCCTCGGAGTTCGTTTGGTGGATTCTGGAGATTCTGGGATTTCTGTTCGTCCAGTTGCTGAGTCATCTATTATTCAGGAGGTAAAGCAGCGCCAGTTTGAGGATCCTCTTTTGATTCAGTACCGGGATGCGGCCCTTAATAGGACAAAGACCCAGTTTGAGATCTCGCCTGAAGGGGTACTATTGTACGACGGCAGATTCTGTGTACCGGACGTTGCGGGCTTACGACGGCAGATTATGGGCGAGGCACATTGTGCCCGGTATTCTGTTCATCCTGGTTCCACTAAGATGTATCGGGATCTTCGGTGTTTGTATTGGTGGGACGGCATGAAGAAAGACATTGCTGAATTTGTTAGTCAATGCCCGAACTGTCAGCAAGTCAAGGTTGAACATCAGAAGCCCGGTGGGTTGCTACAGGAGATGGAGATTCCAGCCTGGAAATGGGAGATGATTAATATGGACTTCATTGTTGGGTTGCCGCGTACTCTACGCAGGTATGACTCCATTTGGGTTATTGTGGACAGGCTGACGAAATCAGCCCATTTCCTTCCGGTCCGGACTACTTATTCGGCTGAGGACTATGCCAGATTGTATATCAGAGAGATAGTCAGACTTCACGGAGTCCCGATATCTATTATTACTGACCGAGGTACCCAGTTTACAGCAAATTTCTGGAGGTCATTTCAGGAGGGATTAGGGACTCAGGTGAGTCTCAGTACAGCTTTTCACCCTCAGTCCGACGGGCAGGCCGAGCGCACTATTCAGACGCTCGAAGATATGTTGCGGGCCTGCGTTATTGATTTTAGGGGCAGCTGGGATGATCATTTGCCGCTTATTGAGTTTGCCTATAATAACAGTTATCACTCCAGCATTCAGATGGCTCCGTACGAGGCCCTTTACGGCAGGAGATGCAGGTCTCCTATTGGCTGGTTTGACGTGGGCGAGACTAAGTTGATTGGGCCAGATGTGATCCAGGAGGCTGTAGATAAGGTAAAGCTTATTCGAGAACGATTATTGGCTGCTCAGAGTCGACAGAAAGCTTATGCAGACAGACGACGTCGACCGTTAGAGTTCCGGATTGGCGACTGGGTATTTCTGAAGGTGTCGCCCATGAAGGGGGTCATGAGATTCGGTAAAAAGGGTAAGTTGAGCCCCCGGTACATTGGACCGTATCAGATCGTGCGAAAGATAGGCGAGGTCGCCTATGAGCTAGACTTACCATCCGACTTGGAGGCCGTACACCCGGTGTTTCATGTGTCTATGTTGCGGAAATGTATTGGTGATCCTGCCAGGATATTCCCAGTAGATGACATTCAGGTGACGGAGCAGTTATCTTATGACGAGCAGCCTATATCTATTCTGGATCGGCAGGTGCGGAGACTACGCACTAAAGAAGTGCCCTCCGTCAAAGTTCTGTGGCGCAACAATAATCGGGAGGAGATGACTTGGGAGGCGGAGGACGAGATGAAGAAGAAATATCCCCACCTGTTTCCGACATCCACAGGTAATCTAATTTCTTTTTCAGTTTGTTGTGTTGATTGATAAAATGAACTATGTATGTCATTATTAAAAAGGGACACTCCTGCCTTGATCATAAGACCTTATAAGGTTAACTTAACATTCGGGGACGAATGTTCTTAAGGGGGGGAGAATGTTATGTCCCGTGTTTTCGTACAATTGGAAATCGAGAAATAACTATGACTCGGGTGTTAGAAGGACATAAATTAATTTTTGAGAATATGACTATGTTGGTTGTGTAATCTTTAATGCTAAGACCTCGGGGAGGGCCGAGGATAAATTTGGAATTTCGGAAATTAGTTTCGGGAATTACAAAACGGGACTTTTTAAGCATTGGGCCAAGAAACCAAAAATGCTATTGAGGCCCAACCATGGAAGAGGGGATCCGGCCATGTCATTGGCCCAAACCCATTTTTAAAAGGGTCATGTGCTATGCACATGACCCCTAAATAGATATATATGAGAGTACACTTAGTTGTATTCACAAAAACAAAATCATAAGTCAAGAACACCCAAAAGGGCATTCGGCCGAACCACTTAGGAGAAAGAAAAGAAAATTCCCAAGTTTGATTAGTGACCAAAAATCCAAAGTTTTCACATATTTGTGAAGTACTCAAGACGCTCTCCGAAGTGGTATAATTAGTTTAGCACGGGGACGACGTTTTCGACAAGTCGGGGTTTCAAGAAAAGGTATGAATTCTTACCCTTTTATGTTATAGAATTGCTATGAATGTGTTAAGGATTGGAAGTAGACGAGAATCCCGTAATTTAGACGTAAATAGAAAGTCGTGGGTGTGTGTTTGTAGTGTGTTTGGCCGTGAGCCATAGATAGGGAAATTGGTGTGAATTAATCTTGTTTAAGTTGGTAGAATGTGTTGTTGTGGCCCTTATATCGTAAATGATTAATTGGTGAATGAAATTGGCATTGAAAAATGATTTTTGAATATTATCGGAAAGCGTATACCTTCGGTATCTTTATGTATATCAATGTATATCTTGGGTGTTATAGACTTTAGATATGAATCTATATCGATGTTGATGAATTCGGAATGAAACGACGTGAGTTAGAATGTTCGTAGTACATTTTAGATGTTTTGAAGAATTTGGGAAAATAATGGATTTCTATGCAATTTCGTGTATGGCATGGTTTGTAATTAGAATGGGATTATACAAGTTTGAATGTGGGAATGCATACCATTATGTAGATATAGAATTGGAGTTGTGAAGGTTTGAATGAAAAGTTGCCAACTTAAGAAATCATGTAAAACTTTGAAACTAGAATGGTGTTATTGTTGTTTGTTTTGGTTGTTGATATGTGGGCTGTTGTAGTGGATGAAATAGGAGCCGAGCTACGCCTCGGGGATGTTAGATTTATAGGGGAAGTGCTGCCGAAATTTCGGTAGGCAATTATGAAGTTAAAGGCATTTATAAACCTAAGGATCTCATTTGGTAACTTTGACCATTTGCAGATTTTTGACGAAACGGGACGGAACTTTTGGAGGAGCGTACGACATCTGAGAGGTATGTAAAGCTTCCCAATTCTTTATTAGGCATATCTTAGGGTGTTAGTTGAATATGTGACCTTCCGGAGCATTTCTGCTCCTCGAAACCCGATCCACAGAAAAGTTACTATTCATTCAATTCTATTGAAGCTTAAAGGCTCCAATTTGGCTAGAATGCCACTATTCGTCCGAAACCTATCGAATTGTGGTCGGGTAACCTAGGAATGATAATGTATAACCTTTGGCATATAAATGCTCGTAGAAACATGTTCGCCACCTCACTTCGACTCGAGGTGGGCCCGCTACCCCAAAATGCCCGATTTGCCCTTCGGGCCACCTTTGATAATAAATTTGTACATATTACTTCGGATCTTTGGAACATCCTCCTACGGGGTAGGTTTGGGCAATCCGATACGCTAACCTACGTTTTGAATTATATGGACCATTTTGGAAACGTCTTGCGAAATGAAACTTTATGTCGACTAAGTATTCGACTATTTTGTAATATGGTGTCATTTATGAATTTACTTTGTTTTGAAACACTATTTTGAAAGACGATTTGCATTTGTTTGCTCACGACTCCGTTCGTGCCTTATTATGACTTCGTTCGCCGGTTCCCGGGCCGGTTTTGATTCGTGCGCCTTATGATAATTCGGCAGTATGCTGTGTTACGGTTCCCAAGGCTTCGCCATAGGGCCGGGTTCCGTTTGGAGTTATGCTGTGATATGGCTCGGGATGCGATACGCTCACCGATGATTATGATTTTGTTCAGGGATGTACGGAGATTTGAAACCTTCTGGTGTTATGCTGTGTGTGGCGCCAGCGTCGGAGTGGCGACCACGTTCTTAAACGTTTGCATGATTTTACTTGCATTATATATATATGTATATGATTTCGATACAGACTTTGACATCTGATTTGCTTTCGATTTTGATTCATATTTCTGTACTCCGTGCTTTACATACTCAGTACATATCCCGTACTGACCCCCTCTCTCCGGGGGCTGCGTTTTATGCCCGCAGGTACAGATCTTGGTGATCCTCCGCAGTAGGCTCCACTTTTTGCTTCCTCGGAGTACTCTTATTCGATTCGGAGTCCACTTCTGGTATAGACATATGTTGCTGTATATATTTTGTATATTTGGCTGTGCGGGTACGGCGGGGCCCTGTCCCGCCATATGATTCTGTCGGTCTGATAGAGGTCTGTGGACAGGGTTGTGGGTTATGGTCCTTAGGTTCGGTTATGTGAACAGGTCGTTGTGTGATTCTCATATACTGAGGCGGCCAGTCCGCATGTTTTGATTAGGCGATTCTATACGCCGAGGCGGCCAGTCCGCGTTTGATATATGTATATATATATTGTCCTGTTAGCCCTGAGTGGCTTTTGTTGGTATTTTCTGCGTGCAGGATATACTGGGTAGTCCGTAAATCAGAGGAAACTCTGCCGAAATTTTTCCTGGAAATGGTCCAAGTCTGTTTATGTAGCCTTACTGGCTTTGGCTAATCGTTTGTATGTAACTGGAACATGTAACCAGGTCTGGGTGCCCAAGTAGGGCGCCAGTCGCGGCCCACGGGGCTGGGTCGTGACAAGCAGTTAGCTAGCCTAGGAGTTCGAGTAGTGGACTCAGGTAGCAGGGGAACTACCATTCAGAATTTAACAGTCTCGTCGATAGTAATGGAAGTGAAAGAGCGAAAATACGAAGATCCCATGTAATGCATTACAGAGATACACTCCCTCAGATGGAGAAGTCATCATTTGAGGTCTCAGCAGATGGAGTTCTTCGATGCCAAGGCAGATTATGTGTTCCTAATATGGCAGGTTTACGCCATCAAATATTGAGAGAAGCTCATTGTTCCCGTTATTCTGTCCACCCCGGAGCAACGAAAATGTACCATGATCTTAAATCTATATATTGGTGGAATGGGATGAAGAAAGATATAGCGGAATTCGTAGCTCAATGTCCCAACTGTCAACAAGTGAAAATCGAGCACCAAAAGTCGGGCGGATTGTTGCAAGCTATAGAAATTCCAACTTGGAAGTGGGAAGTAATTAACATGGACTTCATTACAGGCTTGCCCCGTTCTCGATGCAAGTATGACTCTATATGGGTGATTGTGGATAGGCTCGCGAAGTCAGCTCATTTCTTACCAGTCAGAACTACATATATGGTAGAAGATTATGCAAAGCTTTATTTTAAAGAGATAGTACGACTCCATGGTGTTCCAATATCGATTATCTCTGATAGAGGGACTCAGTTTACAGCTAATTTTTGGAAGTCCTTCCAAGAGGGTTTTGGGACTCGGGTGATCCTTAGCACGACATTTCACCTACATACCGATGGATAAGCTAAACGTACTATTCAGACCGTTGAATATATGTTACGGGCATGTATGTTGGATTTCGGAGGAAATTGGGATGATCACTTACCCCTTATTGAGTTTGCTTATAACAATAGTTATCATTCTAGCATCCAAATGGCACCGTATGAGGCTTTATATGGAAGAAAGTGTAGATCCCCAATTGGGTGGTTTGAAGCAGGGGAGACTAAATTAATAGGGCCAGACTTGGTCCAGCAAGCCATAAAAAAAGTTAAGCTCATACAAGGTTGACTATTAGCAGCCCAAAGTCATCAAAAGTCCTATGCGGATAATCATCGAAGGTACTTAGAGTTCCAAGTTAAAGATTGGGTATTCTTAAAGGTGTCGCCGATGAAGGGCGTTATGAGATTTGGCAAAAAGGGGAAGTTAAGTCCCTGATACATTGGGCCTTATGAGATCGTGCGCAAGGTAGGCAAAGTGGCTTACGAATTAAATCTACCCCTTGATTTGGAGTCAGTTCATCCAGTTTTCCATATTTCGATGCTTCGTAAATGTGTTGGAGATCCTACTAGGATCGTGCCAGTAAATGATGTTCAAGTGACAGAAGATCGGACTTATGAAGAGGTACCCACTACCATATTAGATAGGCAAGTACGGAGGCTTAGAAACAAAGAAGTGGCCTCAGTTAAGGTTTTGTGGAGAAACAATAATCGAGAAGAAATGACATGGGAAGCGGAAGAAATTATGAAATCCAAGTACCCGCACTTATTTCAGCCCCCAGAAGGGATCCAAGATGAGACATCAAGATCATAAGGTATGTATGTTTTCATTTTTATGCATTTGGGTCGTGTGTGGCCAAACTCTATTGCTATTATGTTGTGGCCCTGTGAGGCATTGTTATTATGGGCTGTTGTGACAGGATGGGAGTGCCATATTACAGGGGAAACTCTGGCGAAATTTTTATAGAATCCCCGAGGACTTAACATTCGAGGACAAATGTTCTTAAGGGGGGAAGAATGTTACACCTTAGAAAATTTTCCGTTGATGCACAGTGAATAGACTAACGAAGAGCACGAAGTATATGGTATTTCAATAAGGAAGGACATGTGATGACCCTAATTAAGATTTCAAAGACATTCGAGGTAGAGGGAGAAAGTTTGCCAAGAGAAGGCAAGGCATACGATATGTATCGGAAAGGATTTACGAGTAACAAGTTAATGATTCTTTGGAGAAGAGTTATAACGTCCCTTAGATCGTTAATGAGGTGATAAACAAGTGTCAAGAAGGTTCCATAAGGATTGGAGATCAAACGAGTCGACGAGAATGAGTTCAGAAGGATTGGGCATTATACGGCCAACAATACTGGTCGTATGTTTGGCCGTATAATCATCCCGGAATAGCACCCCTCACTGGACCAAATATACGACCAAACATACGGTCAGTATAATTTATACGAACCGTATGTTGGTCCGTGAAATCCAAGCGGGACAGATTTTGTATTATTAATAAAGGGTCCAAGTTTATTTTATTTCATTTCCCCTTCACTCCCCTTCTCTCTAGAACATTTCTCTACACTTCTCCCACAAGAATTGAAGGGATATTAGTGAACAACTTCATCAAACCAAGAGAATCAAGTGTAAGAAACCTATTAAAGTTCATCCAAGACAAGGAATCCAAGTGAAGGTGGAACTAGGGTTTTGCTCAAGTGAAGTGTTTCCACCCAAGGTTCATTCCTACACCATCTAAGGTACGTTTTATGGTATTTTCATATTGTTTAAGGTATTGAGAAGTTGAAACACTTGGATTGTAGAAGGATATAGAAAATGGGTCATGAATGTGGGAATAGTGTCATTTTTGAGTAATAGCTTGGATTGAGTCATGATTCTTGATGTGTTGTGATTATGGTTATGTTATAAATGATGATAAGAATACGGGATAGACATTGTATATGAATGAATGTAATCGTGTGCTATGACCATGGATATGGATGATTAGAAGTGAATTGAGAAGTAGGGATAATGTATGTGAATAAAGGGTATTGTTATGATATTGTGAATGTTATTATTGATGATTGGGAGTTGATATATGATATGGAGGAAGTCGTATAAATAAAGGATATGCTGTCCAATTTTCTCTAGCTTTACTCATGTATGCTAAGCTATCGATTTTCTAATGATAGTATAACTCTAATGAAGGTAGAAAGGTGAGCACTGAAGGAGAACGTGCAAGTGATAGAATAGTTGAACGGAAAGGTATTGTCACGACCCAACCCCGTAGGCCGTGACTAGTGCCCGAGCTGGACACCCATACACACTTACTTACCAAATCGACATATTTGTAACTTATCCATATCCAACATATATTAATTATTACAGATATTAAGGGCAGATGTTATCTTAAGCGGTCGCACATATCAAACACATCATATAGGAGCCGCCAAGGCCGTCATAGAACATATCGTCCAAAGCATATACATAAGTATATATACATACAAGCCGTTAAGGCTGCCATAGCAAATAGGACCGCTTAGACGCAAATCACAGGCGTTACCGAACAATAGCGACCCATGACCCACATATAAATCTACAGGCCTCTAACAAACACAACAAAATCATATGACGGGACAGGGCCCCGCCGTACCCCTGAATATACACATACATATATATAACGGAAGAGTCTGTACCAAAATATGGGCTCCGAAACAAGGGAGCACTCCAAGGCAGCAGAACAGATAGCCTAAGCTGTCGGGTCACTCACACGAACGTCTGTGCCTGCGGGCATGAAACGCAGCCCCCGAAGAAAGGGGGTCAGTACGGAATATGTACTAAGTATATAAGGCATGAAATACAACTGAAACGATCATAACTGAAATAGAGATTCCAGGAGTCAAGTATCATAATAAGGAAACCACTGTACCTGTGTAATACGGAACAGAATCAAGCATTTTCATATCGCGTACCATACCCGGCCCATTATGGGGCTCGGTGAATGAAATCATGTCATTATGTCATCATGAATACATGTATACATATACCGTACCCGGCCCTCTAGTGAGGGACTCGGTGAACAAAATCATATCATCATACTTTCATATCATCATGCATACATATACATATACATATATATACCGTACCCGGACCTCTAGTGAGGGACTCGGTGAATGAAGTCATACCGTACCCGGCCCATTAAAGGACTCGGTAAATAGAATCGTGCATGTGAACATCGTATATCATATACATACCGTACCCGGCTCTCTAGTGAGGGACTCGGTGAATCAAATCATCATATGCCCTCCTGGCCACCATAACACATCATCATCATCATCATCATATCATCATAAACATATACCGTACCCGGCCCTCTAATGAGGGACTCGGTGAACAATGCAGAGGAGTGCGCACGATAACATACCCGGCCCGGGACTCGGTGATTAGACATATTAAGGCGTGCACGAGCAGAGTAGTGAGAAACTATATGCATATAAATCAAGACTCGACAAATAAATATACCTACCGACATCGGAGGGCTCAGAAACAAGTTTCGGGTCAATCCGACTTAGTATGAGAAAGTTATGAGCGTTTGAAGTACAGAAGCTTTTACGAACATTTCAGAAGCCATTTTTGGAGAATCGAAGCAACAATCACATCAAGTATCTTTCGGATATCATATGGATCAAATCAAATGTAGCTTTTAGAATAATGTGTACATATCAAAGTGTATCAAGGACTTAGCGGAATAATCAAACGTACTATCATTTGGGAAATCAAGACATAAGCCATATCACTTATCTTTCGAATGTCAATTCGGAAACATATCAAACAAACTTCGGACATTATGGATACACATCAAAATCATATGAAACCGCTTATGGAAGTCAAGAATATTAGCCATCCTAGTGGCTCTAAGAATAGGAAATTCTTTGAACTCATACATATACGTCATTTGCTCGTTTCATAGAGATCATGCCAAAAGAAAGAAAGGTAAGCCTTACATACCTTGCCCGCTTTTTATGCTAATCCGAACTTAAGTCTTTCGCTTCGCAAGATCTACAACAATATTCATATATACCAAACATTAGCCATAAACACTTAGAGTCGAATTCTAAACCAACACTTAATCTACATTTCGGCAGCATTTCCCCTGTAAATGCAACATCCCCGAGAATTCAACTCGGCCAAACATACAACAACAAATCCGAGAATTTAACTCGGCCAACTTAGCAACCACAATACCAACAGTTATTCCAACAATATCGACAATCAATTCAAGACACATTCCAACGTTAACAACTTCTCTATACAAACTTTGACGACTTCCATTTACGTTCAATTCATAATTGCTTACATATTCAAGATCAAATCCGCAACCATTCAAACAATATTCAAGAATACTTCAACCAATCCGTACAATATTCAAATAATCCAACCCATATGCTATGCCACCCGAAATCTTCCAAATGGAATAAGAATAATAACAACACATTTTCTTTCTTCAATTTCATGAACTTCACCAACAATTCACACACTAACAACATTGTTTTCCATAATTACAAGAAGACTATATTCAATTCACATTAACTTCTAAAACAACTTCCCAACCCTCACAACTTCACTAGAATCATTAGGCATCCATTTTTCATCATAGATTCCATTACAACAACAATCAAAATACTAGATAAAATTAGTTCATCATCCCTACACAATACAACACATACACGGCCACACACACACACACTACATATACACGGCCACCACTCAACTTCCATATTTTCATGAATTTCATTCATTTCTACACACTACAACATACACAACCATTCATAACATATAAAAGAAGATTACATCTTACCTTTTTCCTTCAACTTCCCACTTAGCTAGGGTTGTGAACTTGCAACAATAAGAGGGATTCTTTCTTCAACAATTATACCACGTTAAAGAGGACCTTCAAATTAGTAGGAATACTAGAAGGAATAAATTTTTGCTCAAGATTTCCAATGGTTCATTTATTTTCTCAATGGCCGAATAGGCCTATTCTCTTGTGCTCTCTTCTTCTTTTTCTTGAAAGTTCTTGAACAAATGATGAATAATAGTGTCCCTTTCTCTCTTTTATTTACTTAATTAGCCATTACATGGGCATTGGCCCATGTACCCCTTTGGCCGGCCACATTGGGCCTCTTTTTCTTTTCCAAGCCCAATTATTTGTGACTAATTTTTGTAATTCATGAAACTATTTTCCAAACTCCCAATTTTTCCCTTAGCTGTCCTCAATATTTCCGCATCAATATTTTCATGAACAACTTATGTATTAAATAAGATCAAAATATTGTCTTATCTCTTACTAGTCACAATTATCTCAAATTATCCGAAGGTGCAAAATACGGGATATAACAGGTATGTAAGGCTAACCCTTCTTTCATAAGGCATGGTTCTTTGACCAAATATCTAATCTTCTATGAGCTTATGATGTCCTCCAAATGATGCTATCTTCAAAAGCTACTAAGCTCATGATTCTCGATATGTTACGATTGTACTAAATTCCTTATATGATTATTAATCCTCTAATGATAGATGTAATGAACAACGATAGTAATGATGCTAAAGATGCTTATGAGCTTTTATGTATATGCGTCTATGTATGACTATTATGAAACCCTGAGCTTATATGGTCGGGTAGAATATATATATATATATATATATATATATATATATATATATATATATATATATATATATATATATATATATATATATATTGCGCACGCACCACTGCAGTTGGGTACGGATAACCCTGAGCCTTGGTAGGTCCAGGTATGTATACTCACCGAGCCTTGCCATGGCCAGGTATGCGAAACACCGAACCTTCATGGTCGGGTACGCTATGTACATGATATGGATATGTATACGATATAAATATGAGTGTAGCTACGACTATGCTATGAATACGAAAATGGATACGAATGTAAATGAGTACGGATATGAATACGGATACAGATATGGATGTATGTACACAATCACGCATTAGAAATGGAAAGTCCCTATGAAAAGCAAGTAAGTGTTTATGACGATGATACTACTATCTCTCATCCTATGCTATTTCTTATGTTGTCTATTATGCTTTCATAATGATGTTGATCATGCTTTACATACTCAGTACATTCTTTGTACTGACGTCCTTTTGTTTGTGGACGCTGCATCATGCCAGCAGGTGGCTAGGAAGACAGCCTTGATCCATAGCTTTATTACTCAGGGACTACATAGCGGAGCTCCATTTCATTCGCAGCTACAGCTTTTGGTATTTATTCTTTTGTGTGCATATTTATGGGCATAGCGGGGTCCTGTCCCGCCTATATGATATGACATACTCTCCTTAGAGGCTCGTAGACATGTGTATATGGGTAGATGTGTTTGGCCTTGTCGGCCTATATTTTGGATATCATTTTGTTAGCCTCGTCGGCTTATGTACATTGTTGTGGGCATAGTTGTGATGATGATATAAATGTATTGTTGCCCAATGGAAATAGTATGAATGAGGAATAAAAGTATGATTTAGCTATGTGGCTCACCTAGATGTAAATGTGAAAGTATGATAAGAGATGCCCGGGTGGGTTAGTACCGGGTGCCCGTCACGGCCCTCCGGTCGGGTCGTGACAAGGGAGCATAGGGGTAAACTATTTCATCATGCTGAAGATCCATTGCTGAGTAAAGACGAAATCATCAGGAAATGTCTAGAAGACATACCCATGGACCAGTGGGCACTGTTTGTTTATTATCGCAGGAACCCGAAAACACAAGTACTGCATCTTGCTGCTTCTTCTTTGTCGTCGTTGTGTCTTTTTTTCTCCTCCACGACTGAGTAAAAAAGTCCTTTTTCGCTACTGAATAAAGAATATATCATCAATTTCCCTTTTTTGCTCTTATGTATTAGAAATTAATCTATTTTAATTTGTAGGAGCTTTGTAGGAAGAATCCACACGGTCGACAAAACCAAATTCCTCATATTGGTGGTGCTAAGAGTTTGGCTAGAAGAAGGGCCGAAATGGTAGTGTAATACGATGTTATTAGATAAGTACATTCTTAATTAATTACTAACGTTTTACAATTTGAAAATTTCAGAAGGCAAAGGGAAAATTTGTTGATCGAGGCCAAATGTGGATGGAGACTCATAAGAGGAAAGATGGGAGTTATGTATCTGATGAGGCTAGGGTGATTGGGGGTAAGTATTCTATTGTCTTTGATTTCATTCATAGGAGGATATACTATCAATTATCTTACTGGAGTTAGCAGGACTCTACTTCTATTCCACATTTAGGCCTACATGTATGAAAATTTTCATGTCTGCATGACTTCACATTTAGGCCTATTGAACTACAAGTTGGTTTTATTATATCTGCATGACTTCACATGACTAGAAAATAATTTTTATTTGCTCTTTGCTACGAGCTGATTTTTGTCTTCCGTGTACGAGAACTTAACATGTCGTTCATACCTGTTTTTCTCTCGTAAGATAAAATTGAAGAAATTCGAAGTGCAAGACCAGAATATCTTGCCGAAGTTTCACCAAATGATGCACTTGGTCTAGTGCTTGGTCCCGAACACTCCAACCGTATTCGAGGGTTAGGCTTAGGTGTAGTTCCAACTATGGCATTCAAACAAACATCTAGGAGAGTTGGTCGTGTTAATATGGTTTCATATAGAACTAGCACTCCCACTCCAAAGTGGCAGAAAGAGATGACGAGTATGAAATCACAATTAAATGCGCTACTTAGCTTATATCAAAGGAACATAGGGAATATCCCTGAAGAGCTTGCTCACTTATTTCCGCCTCCTCCACAGGTATGACCATTATAGAGACTGTTTTTTCTTGTTTGCTTTTCTGCTGAATAAAACAGTTTGGAGTTGATAATATTCTGTATTGAGCTTAATTTGTATTGAAATTTGTAGCATTGAAATACAAGTAAAAAATTATCTGATTTGGAATCATTTCTTTGCTTTAGTCATTGAAAAATCTATGATGAATTTGTCACGAGGATATGCTCTTTAAAGTACAAATGATTGTCCATCTTTTTGGTTTCTCCATTATATGTTCAGTGTTTGAAATTGTGTGCATTGTTCTTCCTCTGGAGTTTGGAAATAGAGCTTTGAATGGTTAAAATTCTGGCTCATAGACACTGGGTATGTTGTTGTTGTTAGTTTAGTTGGTCCGTTGGGATATCTCAGGCTTGATAAGGTCCAAAATGGACTTGAACTTAATTTGTTCCACGATTCGATATCCCTTAGTGTCATACCCCAACCCTGGTAAGGCGTGACTGGCACCCGACATCTTACGGAAACTGAGCGAACCAACTTATAACTCGCATCCTCTATGTCTCAAACGGCAAAATAAGACCAAGGGGCTAAATACAAACATAATATCATGCATAAGTATATATATATATATATACCATGGGCCCACGAATCCGATATAACGACTGGCAAGACATAACTAAGCGGTATACAAGACACTGTCTGCAAAGCCTCTATGAACCTGACTGAAGTATACAAGTCAGGATAGGGCCCCGCCATGCCCCAAATGTGAACACAAAAGAATATACCAATAAGCGGCAACTCCGAAGTAGTAGAGTGCTCCTGTACAGCTGCTGGTAAGGCTCTTAGGTGTCCAGGCCGTCTCCCTGTCTACCTGTTGGCATGAACACATCGTTCATAAAAGAAATGACATCAGTACGAACCATGTACTGATTATGTAAGGCATATATGATAACATAATAAGGAAGCATAGAAAGCATAAGAAGAAAGGATAACTGTAACTGCTTGCCTTTCGAGGCGGAATCATGCATGCTTACTTTTACCTTTAAAGCATATCACACATACATACATAAACTGTCTGAATCAATAACATCATTAGCCCGCGTTCGGGTTAATCATCTCACGCCGCCCACTAGTGGTGCTGTCATCATCCATATGCCACCCGCCTTAGCGGTGCTGCCCGACCATCTAGGCACGGTGTAATTATCATCATATACTTAACCTGAAGCATGCATCAGAACTCAATTAGAAGCTGTAACTCTATCGGAGTGAAGTAAGGTCGGTAACCTCCGATTACGTTATGGAACATCATGATCTTCATGTCTCACCTTGAAGGAACTAGCATTATAAGGTGAGACTATCAACAATGAATAGCATCAAGGAATCATGTAAAGATTATTAACATCATAATAATATCATATCATAAGCTTTAAAATCTCTGGACATAGATTCATCATTATCATTATCATATTCATAACACATCTCTTAGCTCTATCTCATGAGAAACTCTTAAGAATCTTTAAATTTCATCTTTTGGGATGTAAGAAGGTCATGGAAATATAGAGAAGAAATCATAATATAGGAGTCATGCCTTGGAAAGAAGGGGACTAGCCTTACATACCTTTATGTCTCTTTAACTCTATCAACTAAATGGTTTCCTTCCAAGCGTGCAATTCTACGTTCAAGAGAAGTCGTACCATGGTTAAGCCCTTGAAAACATGTCTAAGTTCAAGCTAAGCGACTAAGAGCTAATGAAAATTTGGGCAGCATTTCCTTTGTTTCTACAACTTTGTCCATGTAATGAACGACTCACAAACATCATTAACAACACCCAAGATACCATAATCAATAAACTTTTTCAAGTTAAACATTATTCAATCCTTATAATGCCCTTCCAATGTCATCCATAACCAAAACTATGACATAATACCATATATATTCTCATATAATGCTCCTTTAGTATCATTTGTATTATTCACCACAAGATTGTACTCATAACATGTCAATAACTATAATTCAAGTCAAGTTAATGTTCAAGAATACCACTATTTTCATATTTGAACTTCATACTCTACTTTCTTCCACAATCCAAGTCTTTCCACCACTCAATACTTTTAATAACATGAAATAGATGTAAAACTCACCTTTAGTTATGTAGGAATGATCTTTGGATGAAGATACTCCACTTGAGAACAACCCCAACTTCAATTCCAAATGAATTTCTAGCTCCCCTTAACTCTAATGGGCATCCATACATTTGATTTCCCTTCATTATTGGTGATTAATCCTTGATTTCTCATGGATATTTGTTAATATGATATGGGGAATATTCTAGAGGTTTCAAGAGTTGAAGAGAAAGTGAAATCTGAAAATTATGAACAAGGGTCGTTTATTTATAACTGGAACTAGAAAATTCCAGAGAGGCGGTTTGACGGCCGGGTCGACGGTCCTCTCGACGTGTAGACGGTCCGTCGATTTGCGCCTATAGATTTCCGTTTGTAGAAACATGTTGACGGTGCACAGTGACGATCCGTCGACATGTCGACGGCCCGTCGACACTACTGGTGTATGTAGAATTTCCTGAATCAGTTCAAATTGCGTCGATTTGATCCGTTCAACTTATAACCCCGTAAATTACCAAGAATACCTGCTGTACATTTGTACACGGGGTAAGGCACTTTCTACCTTAACTTTCTCCAACGAGTTTTCTTCTCTCGCCTCAAATGTTTTTGGAATCTTAATTAGAATCATTAAGTATCCCTTCTTACTTGTAGTATGATGCACCTAACTTGTGTTAGTCTATTCACCGCACAACAACCCGAAATTCTGAGGTGTAACAAGCGCCCCCGACATACCCTTAATACGAAGTACATATACGACCCAGACTCGACAATGCTCCAGGAAGAAATGGAGCCCACCAATAAAAACTGGTACCTGAAAGTAGCCTACTGGGTAAGATCCTTGTCCCGTCTTTCTACACCTGCGGGCATGAAAGCAGCGTCCATAGGAAAGGACGTCAGTACGAATAATGTACCGAGTATGTAAGGCGAAAATGTAATATAATAAATATATATATATGCTGCAGGAAGGAAAGATAAGCATCAACTTTGCACTTCTGACTTACTAATGAGAAGCTTGTACGCATGTCCCTTTATACTCTCAGATCTTTATCTACATCTATATATAATACCGTGATCCTGAACTACGTATCATATATCATCCTGGTGCTATCTTCCCAACTGATCAGCGGTAACTGCCCGACCAGCCGTAGCACGGTGGTAACTGCCTGTCCGATTATCGCCCGACGGTAGAGCGCAACTGCCCGACTGATCCGTGGTAACTGTCCAACCAGCCGTAGCATGGTAGTAAATACATAACTGCCCAACTGGTCGTAGACCAGTGGTAAATACATATTTTCCCAACTGGTCGTAGACCAGTGATAAATACATATCTGCCCAACCGGCCACAACCCGATGGTAACATCTGCCTAATTGGTCATAGACCAGTGGTAATCATAATCACCATTATGACCTTGTCTCCCTCTGTAATCTATATATACTTCTCATGGCCATCACTTGTCCGTTATAGCATATACGATGATCACATAAGTCTTATAAGCACAGTTCTGGGCCATAAGGACCTCTTACCGCTTAACTGAACATTAACCAGACTCTGAGATCAATCATAAGCATCTCTTCTAGCATCAAATATCTTATTAGGGATCCTCTGGTAGTACTCTATTTATGTCCCACAAGACATTACCTAAGTACATATTTCTAAACGCATCGGAGTGACATAAGGTCGGTAAACCTCCGATTAACGTTATGGAACTATCATCATGAACATATCTCACCTTGAAGGAACAAGATCATAAGATAAGATCAAAATAATGAATAACATCTATAGTCATGAAACGAGCTCAATGATATCATAAGAACATCGAGAACTATAAGCTTTGGTACTTTTAGAAACAAGTTCATTGAAGATATCATGTATAGATTCACAACAAAGGAATCATGCCTTAAGAAAGAAAGGTTTAGCCTTAACATACCTGGAAGCTCACTTCCCAACTTTCCAACTTTCCAACCTACCTCTTGTCTTGCAATCTACTTAAGATCGTTCGTAGTCTCGTAATCTACATATAAAACCATTCATACTATTGTTAGGCTCACCATCATACACTTGTCTCAAGCCTTTAATTAAAATCCTTTTAGAATATGCCGAAATTCGGACACCATCTCCCCTGTTTATGTGCCTAGCCCGAAATCACAATACCAACAAAACAATAACAATAGCAATACTAATATCAACAACATCATCATTGTTATACCCTGAATTTTCAGAGCCTGAGCGTGACACGTGCTCCCTCAAACATTGACAATCACGTTGATAGTATTATATTTCGTATTCTTGCACGTCGGTTATTCGTAAGCGGAGGTGGGGCCCACACATCGAGATTTTTTTTAGGAACACGTGACAAGTTATATGAATCACATATGTGAAGTTAAACACAACTCAAGAAGGACCCTTGAGCCAAATCAAAGTGGGAGCCCCCCAAACAAATATTTTCAAGTTACGTTTTTGGGTGATCTGACTTCGGGAGGCCATAACCCCATCGGTGTTTGGGAATTTGGGAAAACTCCCAGAATTAAAGTTGTAGAGAATTGAATTAGTTTTCCCACCATAGGTCGTGGGTCCATAGGTGACGTCGGGATAAGGAGATACGGACGTTTTAAGGCAGAAAGGTTAGTGGGCTAGGCCCAATCCGGGCCCAACCGGGTTAGGCCTATGACCCATGTCTATTTAAGTGAAATATCAGCCCTTTTCTCCTCAATTTTCATACCAAAACACCAGAAAATTCTGGAGAGAGAGAGAGAAGAGCCTTGGAGAGAAGAAACCCAATTTTGATCAAAATCTGAGTCCCGAATCCCGAAGGCCATGAAGAGAAAAGTGTTGTACGCTGCGTTGTCTTGAATTTGAGCTAAAATTCAACCAAGGAGAAGAGTGATAACGTGGTGGATGCATGCTTAAGCTATGATTAAGGTTCCTTTTCATTGTTAACGAGTTTATTTAGAGTTTTAATGGATTAACACGGAGAGAATAGCCCGATAAATTCGTTTGTCGGCGTTGTGAATCATGGAACGAGATCTAAAGGGACTTTTGGATGAAAATAAATGTATTTAACTTGTAGAATGTGGAGGATGTTGTTATTGATGTTGTTAGTGTTAATTCTGGCTTCTTTACAGAAATAAAATTATTAAACAGCTATATCGTAAATTTGGTGGGTTCAGAAATCTAGAAGGCAGTGTGCGGGCTATTTTATGGCATACGTTGGTGTTGGAAATGGTATTACTACTATTGGCATTATTGTTGATGTTGTTGGCTATTGAACTGGAATCTCGGGCTAGGCATATAAATAGGGAAATGCTGCCCGAATTTCGGCAGAATTTAAAAGGGTTTTAATTAAAGTTTCGAGACGAACGTACGACGATGATCCTAATGATATTATGAATAATTCCATATGTAGATTATGAGGTTATGAATAATTCTTAAGAGAGTTGCAAGACGGGAAATAAGTTGAAAGTCGAGAATCATCTTCCAGGTATGTAAGGCTTACCCTTTCTTTCTTTTTGCATGTCCTAGAGATAAGTAAGGTATGACACGCACCTTGGGGTAACTCTACTCTTTAATTCCGAGCTTGTTTACGATTCTTATTCACTTCATGATAGGAGTATACTTAGTATAGTCGAGCTTATTGTATGATTGCATAACGAGTAAAGCATAAAGAGTTTTTGTTTTTAAAAGAGTTCTATAAGTATTAATGTCCCTAACTTTCGTAGACAGTCTCGGATTGCTTTAAAACGTTCGTAGAGGGTTCTGTAGTAAATGATGGTCATAACTTTCTTATGCAAACTCGGATTGACCCGAAACGTGTTTACGATCCTTCAAGTGTCGTTTTGTGTACTTATCTATCGAGTCTTAAAAATTGATTTGTGTGCATATAGTTTCTCACTGCTCTGCTCGTGGATGCCTCAATATGTCCTTCACTGAGCCCGGGCCAGGATATGTTATCGTGCGCACTCCACTGCATTGTTCACCGAGTCCCTCATTAGAGGGCCGGGTACGGTACATGTGTATATATTCTGGAGTACGATGTGTTCTGGAGTATGATGTGCTACGGAGTTATTCCCTATTCTGGAGTATGATGTGTTATGGCGCCAGTGACGGGGTGGCGACCATGTTTTGTCCACCGAGTCCCATAATGGGCCGGATGTGACATATCCCCTTGACATGCATGATTTGTGTCTTAAAAGTAAGCATTTTGATATTTTGGATAATGTACTTACTTCTTGTACTTCTTGTTCCGATTATGGTTCTGTTTGCTGTACTCCATGCTTTATATACTCAGTACATATTTCGTACTGACCCCCTTTATTCGGGGGCTGCGTTTCATGCCACGCAGGTACACACAGATGAGTAGAAGACATTGCTAGAAGATGTTCCAGCGGGATTATCGAGCTCCATTTCCTTCCGGAGTGTTGCCGAGTCAGAGTATATATGTTATGATTCCTGATTGATGTTAGAGACTTTGCAGACAGAGTCACGTATGTGGGTCGTCAATCTTGTAAGCGGCTCTGCAAGCCGATATACCATTTTCCGTTATGTTACAAATTCCCTATGATTACAGATTTTACTTGACTTGAGAACGACAAAAAGAATGTTTCTGAAAGCCTTTACTATGTACTTCATTTTATTTGATTTAAGAGTCCAAAGAGATTATGTGTGTAGTAAGAGTCAGCGGGTTCGATCGGCCCTAAATAAGGGTCGTGTGCCCATCATGCCCTATCGAGATTAGGGTGTGACAAATTGGTATCAGAGCAGTTCGTCCTAGGGGTTGTCTGCAAAGTCGTGTCCAATAGAGTCCTGTTTATGGGTGTGAAGCCGGCCACACTTATAAACAGGAGGCTGTAGGGCATCTAGGAATTATTGACCTTCTTTCTGTCTTAGATCGTCCGATAGAGCCAAGTCATAGGAAATGAGATTCCTTGCACTAACCTTTGATTTCAGCAGAAGCACCGTATCGACGGGAGAAAGTGAGTAATGATATGGGCAGTCACGGAGGTAAGTTTTGACATTTTTGTTCTTTTACTTGAAATTGGGAGCCCCGGGTGGCTGGAATATGTCATATATATATATGCCCTGTGAGGCATTGCTGGTAATTGTTGTATGCAGGTTTTGGGTAGTGAGAATTGTAAAGGAGACTCTGCCAGAATTTTTCAAAATCTGGTCATTTAGTTAGGTACATCTAACAGGAAGAAGCGTGGAAAGAAAATATCTTAAACAGACAATAATTGGGATGCGTTGTTTAGAGAAGTCATGGATTTGGCATGGCATGAATAATAATTGCGAGAAAGACGATTAGCAGTCCAAAGGATTAAAATGGGTTACATTCGAGGTTTAGTAGGAGCAAGGTCTGTTGGGGGGGGGGGGGGGGGGGGGATTCAGGGAAAGTCGACAATGAGTTCTGCTGTAGATTATTATATAAGAGTGGCGAGCGAAAGTCCAAAGAGGTGGATAATCGAGTATTTATAAGTAAAGGCGACGAAGGTGTGTTCGCTACCATCGGGAATCTGGAAATCTAGGATGAAAGGTAGTCATACATATATGTGAAAGGTGAATATTGAGGATTGAAAAGGTTAAAATAGTAATTGTTAAATGAGGAAGATGTGTTACGAGAATGTTTTGGAATCTGTTAAGACTTCAACTTGTTCCAGATTATGCGGTGAAGGTCATGCGATGAGGTAGATGCGATTATATCAGCATCAATGCACCGGATTTCATCGGAGTTTCAAGGTTAAGCGTGCTAAGGTGAGAGAAATTTTAGGATGGGTGACCCCCTGGGAAGTGTGCAAGAAACCCTATAAATCCAGACATGAGAGACAAATGAGAAGCTAGAGTATCCTAAAGAAAGTTAGAGTATGCGGAGTGGTTAGAAACCTTAAGGAGGTCACGTAGGACGAGGCGTACTAGATCGGTGAAGAGAAGGAAGGTGCATCACGGCTCTAGAACTAGGATGAGGTTGAATAGCATTTGGAAATATTTTATAAGCGAGATGGTAGTAAATATATATATATATATATATGTATGCATATGGTATTCTATTTATGACTGTATCGATGGGCATGTGTATCCCAGCAACCGGTGTTATGGTATGGAAGGCATCAATCGAGCAAGGGTACCGAAGTTCAAGTGACAACAAAAAAAAATGGTACAAGTGTTACAAGGTAAGCTGATGTTATTTTCACTACAAGTTAAGATTGGAGAGTTCTAATACAACGATATTTGGGAAAGAAAGAGAGTGAGTAAATGGAAGGCGAGGAGATCAAAATGTCGGAAAAAGTGAAAAGTAAGAAACATGATTGAGCAAAGCCTCTAAAAGAAACGACGGGCAAAGCACGAGACTATTTGGGTAAAAAATTCAAAGGTAGGTATGTGAAAGGGATAGAGTATGGTAATATGGAACAAAAGAGGAATGAGTGGGGTTCGAAAACTGATTCCAATAAGTGGGGCTAAAAGAATAGTGACCACGACAAGGAATGTGAAGTAAGAGAAAGAATGATTAAGCCTCGCAACGATACTAAAAGATTTCCAACTCTTGAAAAATATATATTTTTTTTAAAAAAGGGGATAAATGTGTAACCATATTGATGTGGTAGCTTCGGACATGGAGAAGCTTTCCTAAAAAGATGACTTAGAAATGAAACGGATTTGCGCATTTAAAGTAATATTTCACGGACTTCAGAACCGATACTACAAATAACAAGAGGAGAAAGGTGCTCGAGGAGGAAGAAACCCAAGGAAGGCTAAGGATGAAAGTGGGAAAGGTGTACCAATGGGTTGGTCGAACGAAGAGGAGAGCATTTAGGCGTAGAGTAACTGGCAATCTTTAACCATGAGAGTAAGAAGGATACTTTAACGAATTAGCGGTAGGAAACCGATTACTCACCTAGAAAAGAACAAAGATGAGGAGTTGACACAATTGATTAGAAAATTAATGGCATGGAATAAGAATTCATGTGAAAACCGGGAGATTTGATCGTAGGGGAAACGGAATGAAATGCAAGGAACTTGCATGGAGGACCATTCGGCCGTAGCATCATAAAGACGGGTGAAGACTCGATGAACAAGAATAGAGAGAGTGGAAACTGTAAGAATTCTGTGCTGAGAGTAAAGGTAGCAGGACACTCGCAAAACTTGGATGCACAGCTGGGACATAAACATGTAGTTAAGAGGGGGGAAGAACGTATTGGACTTGAAAAGAACTATGATTCTCTCAAGCTCCAGAAGGGAAATTTATTAGCTAGGGGCTAGAGTTCGAAACATATTGGCATATCAGGAAGGTATCAGCAAGAAGCAGAAACGGATATGAATAATTGGGTAAGACAACTTATATGGTAAGTGTAATAGAGTCAGTCAGAAAGAGTTACATGTTAAGTATGCTTAATCCATGAGGTTTATTCTGTTTTATAAGCACTGTTACGAATGAGATCAAGAAGTGGTACCCTATAGAATTGATTATGATTGGGATATAATGAGAACGTAGCAGGAACTGTAATACAAAGTGAGTAAAGTATAGCGGGGAAACGACTAAAGAGATGACATGTACTATGTGAATAGAGAGCGAATGTAAGTGCGAAACCAATAAGCGAGCCACGAAGCAGTGGATAAGAAAGTTTATAAGGCCCTGTTAGGAAAAGGATCAGCATAGTAAGGGTGAGAGGGAATGAGTAGGATAAGTGTTGGAAGCGAAGAATGGATTGTATAGAAGTAAAACACTTTGAAGGACAAAGCGGTACTGAGTTAAGGATAAGGTTCCTTGTGCGAGGAACAAAGGATTAGTTATAAAACGAAGTAAGTATGGATATAGAAAGAAAAGGAAATATGCGAAGTACACAAGCCTAAGGAGTAGTCGTATTATGAGAAAAGGAGAATACATCTCCTACAGATACCTTATAGTAAGACAGAACAAGTAAAGTACCTAAAGGAACAAGCTGGAAGAAGAATGTGGCTATGAGTTGCGAGTTCACCCCATGACGATAAAGCGATAAAGTGAGGCTATCGCCAATAGCAAGTAAAGATATGATTATGAGTGTTTTTGAAACCAATGCTGAGTACGATATAAGAATAAAAGAGTATGACGTACAAGGGGTATTAGTTGCGCATGGGACTTAGATCCCCGATGAGACAGATGACGGCTAAGGGAAATGCGTTTACGGTTACTGTGAGTTGATTACGGGGGAGAGAGGAATAACTTGAGATGGAAAAGAAAAGGGAAAGATGACGCTGCCAACGAATGCTGACTACTGAAGAATGGGATAAGTGACACTACATGGAGGGTACAGACGGTTTGACATACTAGTATTCTAAGTATCCCCATGGGACAGAGTTGTTAAGTGGAGCAGAGGTAAACATTGACCCATAATTAACGATTAAGCTGAGTAAAATACATCCTTTGTTTGGATTGCTACATTGGCTGTACTACTGAATTACGCTACTGCAAGATGAGTATGTTAAGACTTCGCACGTGAATTACTGCTACTACAAATTATGGGAAATAGCATGAATATGATGTGGTATGAAAAGGGAATGGAGGAAAGGGATACATGAATTCAAGATCGGAGATGAGGCAATGGATTTATGAGTGTTATAAGTAAGACCTTAAAAGGGGGGAGCAAGTAAGAAAAGTATAAATGTAGAGATTGGAACGATGAATCATAGGATGTGACAATTATAGACCCTAAAACAAAAAGTGAGAGTTATACGGAAATGATATAGTTGTTATCGTTATCCATTTTAGTACGGACATTAAGTGAATCGATGAAAGAAACGTATTGGGCTTAAAATTGAGAGTAAGGATTGAAGACCGAAGTGTGGATTTGTTTTGCAGACACCGTAAGATAAAACTCATAAGGAGAAAGCGAGTGAATAGAATGCGAGGATTCAAAACACACTCAGACATGAAAAACAGATGAAGTTTGAAGTGAGAATTTTTGTAGAAGCGAATTCAATAAGATATAAAGGTCAGTCGGCAAAGGAATAGAATGATTGCAAGGTATCTTTCGATATTGGACTGAAAATAACTTATCAGGAAGAAAAGAAATTGAACGATGTTCCAGTGAAGGGGACAAACATTAACAAAATATTGGAATAACTACGATGCTTACTATGGTATGATCACCCAGTAAAGGGAGACTACAAAACAACAAGAGCCGAACAACTAAATGATGCAATAATGCATCAATTACGATAGTATTAAAGGAAGGATGATCCGATAATGGATGTACCCAAAATGGGATTATGGACAGAGTACGAAATTAGTTTAAACATTTGAGGACGAATGCTCCAAAGGGGGGGGGGGGAGGATGTTATACCCCGCATTTTCAGATCCTGAGCGTGACACGTGCTCCCTCAAACATTGACAATCACGTTGATAGTATTATATTTCGTATTCTTGCACGTCGGTTATTCGTAAGCGGAGGTGGGGCCCACACATCGAGATTTTTTTTAGGAACACGTGACAAGTTATATGAATCACATATGTGAAGTTAAACACAACTCAAGAAGGACCCTTGAGCCAAATCAAAGTGGGAGCCCCCCAAACAAATATTTTCAAGTTACGTTTTTGGGTGATCTGACTTCGGGAGGCCATAACCCCATCGGTGTTTGGGAATTTGGGAAAACTCCCATAATTAAAGTTGTACAGAATTGAATTAGCTTTCCCACCATAGGTCGTGGGTCCATAGGTGACGTCGGGATAAGGAGATACGGACGTTTTAAGGCAGAAAGGTCAGTGGGCTAGGCCTAATCCGGGCCCAACCGGGTTAGGCCCATGACCCATGTCTATTTAAGTGAAATATCAGCCCTTTTCTCCTCAATTTTCATACCAAAACACCAGAAAATTCTGGAGAGAGAGAGAGAGAGAGAAGAGCCTTGGAGAGAAGAAAAACCAATTTTGATCAAAATCTGAGTCCCGAATCCCGAAGGCCATGAAGAGAAAAGTGTTGTACGCTGCGTTGTCTTCAATTTGAGCTAAAAATCAACCAAGGAGAAGAGTTATAACGTGGTGGATGCATGCTTAAGGTATGATTAAGGTTCCTTTTCATTGTTAACGAGTTTATTTAGAGTTTTAACGGATTAGCACGGAGAGAATAGACCGATAAATTCGTTTGTTGGCGTTGTGAATCATGGAACGAGATCTGAAGGGAATTTTGGATGAAAATAAATGTATTTAACTTGTAAAATGTGGAGGATGTTGTTATTGATGTTGTTAGTGTTAATTCTGGCTTCTTTACAGAAATAAAATTATTAAACAGCTATATCGCAAATTTGGTGGGTTGAGAAATCTAGAAGGCAGTATGCGGGCTATTTTATGGCATACGTTGGTGTTGGAAATGGTATTACTACTATTGGCATTGTTGTTGATGTTGTTGGCTATTGAATTGGAATCTCGGGCTAGGCATATAAACAGGGGAAATGCTGCCCGAATTTCGGCAGAATTTAAAAGGGTTTTAATTAAAGTTCCGAGACGAACGTACGACGATGATCCTAATGATATTATGAATAATTCCATATGTAGATTACGAGGCTACGAATAATTCTTAAGCGAGTTGCAAGACGGGAAGTAAGTTGAAAGTCGAGAATCATCTTCTAGGTATGTAAGGCTTACCCTTTCTTTCTATTGGCATGTCCTAGAGCTAAGTAAGGTATGACACGCACCTTGGGGTAACTCTACTCTTTAATTCCGAGATTGTTTACGATTCTTATTCACTTCATGATATGAGTATACTTAGTATAGTCGAGCTTATTGTATGATTGCATAAAGAGTTTTTGTTTTTAAAAGAGTTCTATAAGTATTAATGTCCCTAACTTTCGTAGACGGTTTCAGATTGCTTTAAAACGTTCGTAGAGGGTTCTGTAGTAAATGATGGTCATAACTTTCTTATGCAAACTCGAATTGACCCGAAACGTGTTTACGATCCTTCAAGTGTCGTTTTGTGTACTTATCTATCGAGTCTTAAAAATTGATTTGTGTGCATATAGTTTCTCACTGCTCTGCTCGTGGATGCCTCAATATGTCCTTCACTGAGCCCGGGCCAGGATATGTTATCGTGCGCACTCCACTGCATTGTTCACCGAGTCCCTCATTAGAGGGCCAGGTACGGTACATGTGTATATATTCTGGAGTATGATGTGTTCTGGAGTATGATGTGCTACGGAGTTATTCCCTATTCTGGAGTATGATGTGTTATGGCGCCAGTGACGGGGTGGCGACCATGTTTTGTCCACCGAGTCCCATAATGGGCCGGATGTGACATATCCCCTCGACATGCATGATTTGTGTTTTAAAAGTAAGCATTTTGATATTTTGGATAATGTACTTACTTCTTGTACTTCTTGTTCCGATTATGGTTCTGTTTGCTGTACTCCATGCTTTATATACTCAGTACATATTTCGTACTGACCCCTTTTCTTCGGGGGCTGCGTTTCATGCTACGCAGGTACACACAGATGAGTAGAAGACATTGCTAGAAGATGTTCCAGCGGGATTGGCGAGCTCCATTTCCTTCCGGAGTGTTGCCGAGTCAGAGTATATATGTTATGATTCCTGATTGATGTTAGAGACTTTGCAGACAGTGTCACGTATGTGGGTCGTCAGTCTTGTAAGCGGCTCTGCAAGCCGATGTACCATTTTGCGTTATGTTACAAATTCCCTATGATTACAGATTTTACTTGACTTGAGAACGACGAAAAGAATGTTTCTGAAAGCCTTTACTATGTACTTCATTTTATTTGATTTAAGAGTCCAAAGAGATTATGTGTGTAGTAAGAGTCAGCGGGTTCGCTCGGCCCTAAATAAGGGTCGGGTGCCCATCATGCCCTATCGAGATTAGGGTGTGACAATCATCAATACCAAAATATTCCATAAAACATCCCACACGATGTTTTTCAACATACAACAACAATATACACTTCCTTTCTTCCCAATCAAGGAGCATAATCTCACCAACACACCAAAAACATTAGATACCATCCATATACATTTAAATCAGCCCAACCACACGGCCACAACATGCTCAAAACAGTCTATAACACAACAACTACAACACAACACTTTATGACATTTCCTCCATAACTATTTTCACTTTAAGACTTGCTAATCCTTCAAATCAACTCAACATAAGAGATATGATGAAGAACATACCTTATCATTGAAGAACTCTAGCCACACCAACTTTCTTCAAGACCAAACTCACCACAACATCAAGTATAAGCAAGAACAATCACCTCTCATGGACTAGTTTGGTGTAATCTAGTTAAATTCTTGATTTAATAGGCTATAAATGTTTGGGGGATGTGTTGGGAGATTTATAGAACTCATGAGAGTGTAAAATGATGAAAAAATAGGGTTGATGGGGGGGGGGGGGGGGGGGGGAGGGGTTTATACCCCTTATAAGTTGGTTCCACCGACTTTCCCAAGTGGGACTCGCGGAAGCCATTTGGCAGCTTGGATGGGTTATCTTAAAATGGCCATAACTCCCTACTTCAATGTCGTTTTGACGAGCGTTTTATTGCGTTGGAAACTAGACTCGAAGAAATTTATTTTAGGCTTTTGAAACACCTTAAAATTCCTAATATACCTGGAGATAGACCCCTCCAAAGTTGACCCAAAATTCTATCCAAAATTCTGCCAACTTTTTTCCAAATTTTCGACAAACTTATTTTCTTCGATTTGCTTGATCCCGGAATCTTTCGAAACTCTCCATACATGATATTTATCATTAATCATACTTGATAATGGTCATGTCCTTTGGTTCCAAGGTTGTCCTTCCCGGTTACGACTTAAGAGATCGTAATTCATCCTTTACTTTATTGCTACGTACTTCCCATGGTTGTACCTTTCAAAACTTCACATATACTAAAAGCTATTCTTTCTGCAATCCTCCCATGGCTTATTATATGAACTTAAACCCTCATAACCATAAGATAAACACATATAATCTCACATACCTCCCGAAAGGTAGCTCGAATCTCAACATACGAAACTACGGGATGTAACACCTAGTCTAGGCGGTCTTGCATAAGTTTGCTGCAGATTGTTGCTTTAATGGAGTTGTATTGGGAGTTCAAAAGTAGTTTTGCCTGAAAAATCCAGTTGAAGCTCGATATGCGGGAAATGGCTTTAAAAATGATCTGGGATTTTCTTTGGAGTTGTTCTTACTTCTTAGTAAAAGGACCAGTGAATAAGTGATAGGGGTCCATGATATTTTCCATTTGCTATGCTCCATTTATGTTGCAAGTCTCTTGAAGGACATTAAAAGAACATTGTATTTCATTTTGTGAAATGAACTAAACATTTTAAGGAGGTACCTGGACGGAAAGGATGCAGACAATGCTTTGCTAAAAAGTTGAAACAATTTACATATAACTGACTATTACATTATTGCTAGGTGAATAACAGTTCAAACTTAAGTTTCTGTTATGTTACAAGTTTCTTTCACTTGGTGGCGTGTAAGTGATATCTTAAAATAAAGAACTGGCCTCGATATATTCAATTCTCTGTTTGTTTTTACTATGTAGGGACTAGTGCGCTATTTTGGTTGAATATTAAGCTGTGATATTGGGGTACAAATATTATCTTAAACAAAGAAATCTTATAAGTATACTCAGCAGATTCTCTCGACAGCATTAACAAATCTTTTTCTCTGTCTGGAATCTAGATACTCAGCTTCGTAGTTGTTATTTCGTGTATGTGCTGATCATAGAAGTGCATTCAGTAAAATTTTCACTTTCTTTACCCATATGCAACTTTGTTTTTCATTTACAAATATATGGATGAAATATGACCTTGCTTTCAGTATATGTGTCCATTATTGATTAGGAGAGTATTTTCGGTGTTGGACAGTATTTTCGGCGTACGAGAGTATTTTTGGCGTGTTGTTTTTCTGCTGCCTTCCCCAGTTCTTTTTGTTTTTGACGTGTTGTTTTGTTTTTGTCTGCTGCTGATAACTAATTAATTTTTCCCTTTTTTAGGCTTCAGATTTAGGGGGTGGTGCTCCGTCACCAATTGGACCAAGAAGAGCTACAGATGAAAGTAACAAGGATGATGGTTCAAATGCCGATTAGAAATCATTTTTAGGATGAACGTCCATATTTTTGGATATGCTTGTTGGCTAATTCATTGAAACTATAGTATTTTGATGATGTAATTTTGGAGTGTTGAATAACACTCTGAAACCTTGATGAATATGTTCAATATTTTGCTTATTTGCTCTTTTATATTGTGTTAAAATTATTATGAAGTGTTATAGAAGTTTTATTTAAATATATTGGGTGCAAAATAGGATGTAAAGGTGGAATGACAAAATTAGCATATTTAATTATGGCAATAAAAATCTGAAATCATGGAATTAGAGAATTACGGCGGTTATGAAAGTAAAAACTTTGTTTTTTTTGTATTACGACTGTTTTAAACTGCCACTTCACAACATAAAAAATGCCGCAATTAACCTATGTATATTATGGCGGTTTCAAAAAAACTGTCGTAATACATTTGTGGCAGACAAAATAACGGCGTTTTCTTAAACCGCGGTTTAAGCTCTTTGTGGCGGTTCGAAACCGCCGCAACACATAAAAATAACCGCCGCAATAACCACTTTTTTTGTAGTGACTAATGCAGGCAAGTCCAGTATATTCACAGCCAACATGGGAGCATAGGTTGTAGAGGATGTATGTGAGTTGACAGGGTACACTAAAGGCAAGTTGCCTTTTAAATATATGGGGGTTCCAATATCATCAAAGAAGATAACTGATATTTGTAGGAATTATCTGTGGAGTGGGCAGATAACTACAGACAAATCCCTATTGGTAGCATGGGATATAGTATGCAGATCCAAGAAGGAAGGAGGTTTAGGGATTACTGATTGCTTGATGTGGAATGAGGTTGCTATTGCAAAATATGTGTGAAATTTGGCTAGTAAATCTGACAACTTATGGGTAAGATGGATAAATCATGTGTACTTGAAGGGGGTGGACTGGTGGCAATATAAACCAACCCCGGACAGCTGTCGGTATTGGAAAAAGATATGCTCCATGGAAAGTACATGAAAAGTTGGGTGGCATAAACCAAATGGAAAGTACACTATCCATAGTGGGTATCAGTGGAGAAGGGGCACATAAGAGGAATGGCAATGATGGAGAGGTATGTGGAACAAGGGGAACATACCCAAACACAGTTTCATATGTTGGTTGGCAATGAGGGGAAGATTGTTAACAAGAACTACATTGTCTACAATGGGAATAAGTCAAGGGGATTCATGTGTGATATGTGACAGTGGGCCTGAGACAGTTGAACATGTGTTCTTTGACTGCATTCTCTAGAACATGTCTTAAGGAGCTGCTTGGATGGTTAGTTGAGAGTGCAAAGTACTTACCTGAAAGGAATATGGAGTCGAATGGCAAGGAAAACTCCTGGGAAGATAAGTAGGGGATTCATATGGGGGTTAATTGTTGCTCTTGGTTACCACATATGGAGAGCAAGGAATGAAGCTTTATGGAACAGTGTTGTCCCATGCCGCATAAGCTCATTGAACATATCAAGCAAGACAGCAAATAGAAAATTTTTGATATCATACATAGGAAGAAATAATATAGAGATGAGGTGGATAGAAAAATTATACCAATAATAGATTTTAATGTAAAAGACAAGTAGATAGGGTGGTCGAGGGTAGTGTTTGAGTTATTTTGTCCTGCTGTAGTTAGTACTTAGGTGCGTGTATGTGTTTTTGAAAAGTGAATAAAGTTTGTTTGTTCGATCAAAAAATTAAAAATCTTATAAACAGAGAACGTGATTTTTCCTTTCATAGGATCAAATGTAAAACAGTGTTTTTTAGGCAGAGTTTCCTACAAAAATATATAATGGAATAAAGGTTGTCCATCACTCCCTCGCTCTTTTTTGAAGGCCCTTTCAATTCTCTTTCTTTAGCATAGCAATTATCTGATCAATGAATCTGTGATGACAAGGTTAATTATTACATTGTAATTAAGTAAGCTTAATACGTGTGTTGAGAATTAAACAGTGTTCAAAAGCATCATTTAGGAATATAAGCTGATTTGAGACACTCTTACTATTTTAGAATTTCATAATTTTGAGTTTCGGAAGTTCGAATTCATTTAGTGTTAATTAAGTTTTTTCGATGTTTTTGCTGAAATATGCATGTATACTCTTTGCTTTTGGGGACATTGATTCCAAGTTTAAGTATGATATGTGTGTCATTTTTTTTCTCTATCCGAATCAATTGACTTAATTTAAGCATTCAACTTTCCTGCGTCCTTCCCCTTATTTCTGCCCTATATCACTAAATAATTCTAATTATTGATCTATTGTTCCCTTCTTGTCATCGCATACTTATCAGAAGTGAGTGATTGTTCATCGAAATTATAATCATCCCAATTTTGTGAGATATTATCTATCAAACTAATTTTGTAGCACCAAGAGAATAATTCAGTGACCAAAATACCACAAATCTAATTCGTAGTGTTCACTTCCAGTAAAACCTTCTCCAATTACTTTTAAAAAAAAAAAAAAAAACCCATTACTTTAACATTCTCTTCTATTTCATATAGATTTAAATGACGCATAAATCAAATTAACATTTAAATTTTTGCGTTGATTCTGACAATATTCTTTTATTATTATATAGAATGGGAAGAAATAGTACATGAAATATATATTAGCAAAAGTGTTTAGCAAAAGTGTTACTTTTCCTTCCTTTGTGTATTTTGCATTTGGTTCTTTCCCCACTAAGATTAGAGAATGAATGAATGCATTCCTTTTGTATGTATGTGCCCCCAAAGATCTCGTGATGGCCCTAAATATGAAATAAAGCCAAAAAAAAAAAAAAAAAAAAATATGAAATTCTGCATGCTGCACAGATATGTTAGTTTTTTTTTTTTTTGAAAACTAGGGATAATTTCAGTGACCTCCCCTTACATTTAGCTTCGTCACACTGACATCTCTTGTGGTTTACAATATTATCCTTACCTCCCTTATTTTGATTTTATTGTAACAATTCTTTTAACTTATTTATCATTAATTAAAAAAATTACAATTTGTCTAATTTACCCTTACTAATATATCTTTTGTTTAACAAATTCTTCACAAATTAATATTCCAAAATCCATCTGCTTCTTTGTTGGCCGGAGTTCATTTTTTCCCCATCAAACTTAAGAGAAGTGTTGCTGGAAACCGTTTCGCCGGAAAAAAAAACGGGTGAAAATATCTGGAAAATTAAAGTTACAGAGAGGACTTAGCACTGATAAATGTGAGGTTTATTGATCAAAACAATTATAAAGATATATATTAAATCTGACACATATGCTCACCTGATGTGTAATATAGTAGCTTCTTCTTGTTTTTGTTTATATAAGCAAAGAGCCGAATGCTGAAGGTCTACAATAATGCATTTTTCATAAAATTATTTTATGATCCCTAAGAAAATGCCAGGAAAAACACCAGTTTATCATGGAAGACAAGAACAGCCATGTAGAAGGCATCCTTCCACAAGAAGAAGAACGTGGAACGGAAGCCATGTTTGGAGGGAATGAATTATTGAATTTCCGGCAAATTTGTTAATTAAGAAATTATTTATACGTTTACTTAAGTTAAAGAATATATTAGTAAGGGTAAATTAGGCAAATTGTAGTTTTTTTAGTTAATGATAAATAAGTTAAAAGAATTGTTACAATAAAATCAAAATAAGAGAGGGAAGCATAATGCCCTTATTTTTTCGGGTCCGGAACCAAAATGCCCAAAAAAAAAACATTTTGAACCAAAATACCCCAACAAAAAAAAATGTTACCAAAATGCCTTTAGCGCAGTAATTTACTGCGCTATAGTCCCTCCTTTTTTTTTCAGCCCTTTTGGTTAACCCTTCTTCCATTACACTTTTTAACGTACTTTGGCCATAGATTAATCATGCTTCGGGACCCCGAAACTTCAATATTTTATATAGAACCCTACTTATTTTTGTGCGATTAATAAGGTAGAATCAATACATCAAGGATACACAAAAGTTCGGATGACCGTTTTAGTGGTTGAAAAGTGCTCGAATACCATTTTCATTTAAAGGCTCGGTGACATTAGCTTGAAGTTCTTTACGAATACTTAAACTTGTTCATTAATAATTAATCAAAAGTTAGTCAAGATGGCAGCATTCATACAAAAAAAAAAACTTAATTAAATTGCATCATTCATTCATAACCTTGAGTAGATGAAAATACTTAACATACTAATTAATAAGAAAGCCAAACTTTTTAAAATACAATCATCAAAGTAAGAAAAAAACTTAAAAAACATTCACCAATTAATGCCCTTGAGTTGATCTTCCGCCACCACTGCGAGATGTGCCACCACCACTAGAGGTACTTCCACCACGAATGTTTCCTCCACCACGAGAGGTACTTCCACCGCGAGATGTAGTTTGACCACCATGTCGTAAGGGACACTTGCGCTTATCATGACCAACATAATTGCAAAATGAGCATTTTCGAGTGTATCTCCCCGGTGGAACATCCATTTCATTATGAATACGCGAGTATGCATTCTTTCGGAATTTACGGATAAATGCTTTATTTGCAACCATTGAAAATGGATCCGGTGGCCAATAACTCTCACTGCCAAGTGGGTAGAACCTTCCAGCATACGTTCTTGCATAATTTTCAACTGTATATTCCTCAGCCATGTACGAGGAGGCGTTCTTTCCCATTGTGATAAAACACTTGAAGGCATGAGAACATGGCATGTGATATGATTGCCACTTGTCGCATGTGCATGTTCTTGGAATCTCACAAATTGTGTGGACGTTACCTTCTTTACCTTGGTGCACACTTGTTGTGAGTTCAAATATGCGCTCTGCAGGGTTGTACTCCATCCGGTCATGTTTCTAAGCCTTATATTTGTGGTACTCGAACAGTTTTGACGGTTTTGGCATCTATCTTAGACCTTCTGCTGCATGTGCTTTGGCCTCTTTTGATCTCCTGACGAACCGCTCCACAACCTGTTTAAATGCCATTCTCACCATTGCGGTGACGGGTAGTCCGCGTGCAGATTTCAACAAGCCATTGAATGACTCAGAGCTGTTTGTTGTCAGCATACCCCATCGCCTACCTTCATCCCGGTGTAATGTCCATTTGTCTTTATCAATTGCATTCAACCAGTGGAAGGCTTCCTCATTCGCCCGCCTAATAATATCCATCTGCAGGTTAAACTTCTTGTCCTGATGCTCTGTTGCAGCCGCCCACATCCAATTGCAAAGTGTTGGGATTCGATATGCCTTTTGGAAGTTTGCCTTCAAATGCCTTAAACAATAACGATGGTAGGAAAAGGGTGGCTGCCACCCCTGCAAATTGAACATATTGTGCAATATGCCAGCATTTCTGTCTGATATCACACAGATTCCCATGCGATCCTTAATAACGTGTTGCCTTAAGTAGTCCAAAAACATACCCCACGTACTAATGCTCTCATTAGCTGCAATTGCAAAAGCTAGAGGGAATATAGCTCCATTTGCATCCATTCCAACTGCTATTAGCAGCTTTATGTCATACTTCCCGTACACATGTGTTCCATCTATTGATATTACAGGCCGACAATGAGCAAAACCATCAATGCATGGTTTGAAGGCCCAAAACACAAAATCAAAAATATTACCCGGCACATCAGGCTTCGATTTGAGCTTCCATTCAACAACAGTACCATGATTGAAGTGTTGTAGAGCCGCCATGTATCTCGGCAACTTCTTGAAAGAGCCCTCCCAATTGCCGTAGACTATCTCATGTGCACGCCTACGCCCAAGATACGCCTTCCTCCTAGTAACAGTTTTGCTATATACTTTCAGGACGGCTGTAATATAATCTTTAATAGGGAACCTGAAAAAGTTAAAATATCAGCATATAACAATGAGGAACATTCTATTAACACCAAAAATAAAATAAACTTAGGCGAAGGGGATACCTTAGGTTTTTTCCAATGTCGCCAACTAATACACGCGCAATCAAATTAGTATCTATATTACAATGATCATCTGGGAGGTCACCCATATCACAAGTGTGCTTTGTGTAGAACTTTGAAATAGTCCACATCTTTTCAGCAGTTTCCTTACCACGGAGCATCCATTCGCAGCCTTGGTATTTTCGTTTGCAGACCAATCGCCAAAGTTTTCGTGTGGAATCGTCAACTTTAAACTCCCTCATCCCCTGGATGCAATAAATCTTAACAGCCCTTTGCAATGATTTGTTCGAGCTGAAAATCATCCCTTTTTTCAATATGAGCCTTTTGTTTTAAAAGATCCACTGGCTCTTTCCACAAACTTCGCTGAATATGATCATCATCCCTAGTAAAGACAAAGGCATGTGATCGATCTTGAAGATGATCAAGATAGGGGATCTCATCGGAATGCCACTGAATCGGCGTCGACTCTTGCTGTTAAAATTGGCTTTGCGGCTGAACCGGAGTCGACTCTTGATGTTCCAATGGTTGCTGTGAATTCAGTTCCTCCTCGTGTGCCGGACTGTCCATCATGTCTTGCAACAATTCTACTTGATGTTAAGGATTAGTTCCAACCTCAATCTCATCGTCACTTTGCTCATCGTCACTTTCCTCCGCATTAGGTATTTCCTCACTATCGCTGGATGATGTCACTATATAATTCGGATAATCCGGATCATCCATAGCAGGCCTTTGCCTATAATTTGGTGCAACCACCACATTCTCCCTACATAAGAAATTAGGGTGTTTTAACTACTACACATCAAATAACACTATTGATGTTAAAAAAATAGACGTACCGATAGTAATCAACTGCACCGAAACTTGAGGAAGAACTATCGCTTTGAGTTGTTGGATAGGCTGAGGATGTTCCAACCAAATTCCTCCATCCCGATTGAGGAGACCGTCCGATATGATCCATATCAGGTGTATAACCCCTAAATAATATAATCGACATCATTAGTAGCATTCAAGTGCCACTACACATAATAATAATAATAATAATAATAATAATAATAATAATAATAATAATAATAATAATAATAATAATAATAATAATAATAATAATAATAATAATAATAATAATATTGTAAAAAATGAATATTTACCACTGTCCGTCAAATTGTTGACTTAAACTATCCAGAGGCATTTGGCTAGTCAAAATGCTTTCATAGGTATTCATTTCAGGGTAATTGTGTTGATAAGTAGGTTCCGCTTGAGTGACTTCGGCCTGAATTATAGACGGGGCTTCCCGACGAGGTCTATTTCGGGCTTCCTGAGAAGTCCTAGCCATGAATTCAAGTCGATTAATGGGCACCTTCTCTATATACATTTCAAGGACGTTTAAAGTTATGCATTGCCTATAATCATAAGGCGCCTTCAAATAATCAGTCAAAGAATCATCGTCTTGAATGTACCACTGTCCATAACTAGTTACACCGTGCGGCCCCAATTATATTTAGATCAAAATCACTTCTACTAACATGTAGTCTATTATACAAGGCTTGGAGTAGTTTTGAGAATTTTAAGTCAAGTGGAAACTTAACATGGTATTTTTGGGGGAGAATCATAGCGCAAATTATTTTCCTCGAATATAATTTGTCCGTCCCAGAATAAAGAAACTCTAATTCTTGGAACATCTGCCACATTTTGAATAATTGAGGAGGAATACAAAATGCTAAAACTAGTTGAAACTTAGAATTTGATGCTTTTTTTTTGCCTTATACGAACTCGGTATTAATAGGATTTGAAGTTTGAATATAGAACCAACGCATGCATGCAATTATAGTGTCTTGCAGTGTTACGTCAAATCAAAATAAGTATGGAGTGTTGCATAACGCATGAAATAAGTGCGTTATGTCAGCATAGCGCAGTAAATTACTGCGTTATTCTATCACAGATCCTCACAACGCAGTAAAATAATGCGTTATGTCAG
This sequence comes from Lycium barbarum, assembly GCF_019175385.1. Lineage (NCBI taxonomy): Eukaryota > Viridiplantae > Streptophyta > Magnoliopsida > Solanales > Solanaceae > Lycium > Lycium barbarum. Next base: position 57,173,318 of record NC_083341.1, on the reverse strand, counting down.
AATAACGCACTAATTTAATGCGTTATACCGGTATAACACAGTATTTTACTACTGTTATACCCTATTTTAACCGGAGTCAAAATAGTTTATAACATTCCGGGTAATTCCGGGGTTATTTAAAGTAAAGGAAGTCGCCACCTAATTATTTACGGTGAATTAGGGCACCTAAGGTTAATTAAAGTAATTATCTAAAGTTGATTTTATTTTAAAGTCTACGAAACCAAAAGATCTGAGTAAGGGTTCAACTAACTTAGAGGGAAGGTATTAAGCATCCTCTAAATTCCATTAATAATGGTTAGCCGACCGGACTTATATTATTTAATCTATGTGCTAAATATGCTAAAGAGTTATTAAAATATATAAATGTCTATTGACTATATTCCGATTATTCCTTTGTAAAACGAGACGTTGAAGACACTACGCAATGATTAACGCAAAACTTGTAACATTGTATTCACTTCTGAAAATATGGCCAACTGGACAAGGGGTATAAATGTAGCGGACAGCTTGCAAAAAACGAAGAAAAACTAAGTATTTTGAAAATCTCTAAAAAATAAGACTAGTCATGTGGATAAGCATAAATAACGTAGAATTTTGTTTAGGGAAAGGAAGATGGCATCATACATAAACAATCTCCCTTTATTTTCAAAAATAACGTGATGCAACATTGGGTAAAAAATCATTTTTTGCTAATTTGAAGTTAAATTTTACTTAAAATAAGAGCCATTTTTACTAAAGTATTTGCTCAATTAACGACTGATATTACAACTAAAACATCTTGATTATTGCCTCCTAAAGTTAATCACTTGAGGCTAACTCTTACAGGGTTAAACTCTAGGCAAAATAATCTCACCATAAGGTCTAAAATTATGGTCAAACAATCATCCAAATAGACAAAGAAAGCCACATAAACAGAGCATAAGGATAAGAGTATTGAGAACTATTAACAGGATGTCTACTGTTTTGTCGTGCCCCTCTCGTTCGTTCTCTGTTTGAATGTAGTTTGAGAGGCCGAGAGATATGAGTGATGTAGCGGATACGCATTCAGATCTTGCAGTGACGTCGAGTCCCAAAGTGGAGCTCTTCGGCTCCGACGTTCATGCAACAAATGAAAAAGAAAACAAGAAAACGATTAGAGGGACATCTATCTGTCAAAATTCATAAAGAAACAGATAAAAGTGAACAAGACCACAGTGTTAATCTAGTTTCATTAGTCTTTAGGATGCACTACTGTTCACGTTAACAACAAACATTACGTGAGTAATACTAAACAGAGAGGCTTTCTTTAACAATAGATATATATAGACACGATGGCTGAAACGTTAGTCCCCATTTTTTAAAGCCCAACTCTTAACTGAGAATGGGGGCAACTGTTAAAATGATGCTTCAAATAATGTGCTAAATATAGGCTAACTTATCCAAAGATAGTAGTTCAGCCAGGCATGATAACAACACTGTATAGAGAAATAAACCGAACATGATTACCATAAAGTATTGGAGGGACATCTTTCCACATAAATCACCCAACCAGATTTTTGCACCAGAATATAACATTCCAAAAACATGTTCTTTTAACGAACTAATATATCAAAAACTGGCTCAATAAAAGTAACATCAACACACAAAGACTTGCATAATATCTATTTTCCCGACATCTGAATCTTCAAACCCGAAAAACTGTTGATATTCTCATGATACACACTAAGATATCAAACATGTTTCGAATCACGAAAAAAAAATGAAAAGTGGATCCACGATCTTATGATAGATTGAGAATGACATATCACACCTCTCCAAACAAATGAAACGCGACTCTTAACATCACATAAATGTTCAGATTATGCAGCACATATTGGTATGAATATCTAAATCGTGATTCTTAAACATAGAATTCTCTTAAACAATGGGAATAATCCAAATGGAGTCAAATATTAGGCAATTAGACATGTCAAACATGACATATTAAGCTCAGAGAACAGGTTGGCAGGACACTTGAAACCTTAATTTAATTGATCTAAGTTCTAAGACAAATATATAAGAAATGAACGTGGAAGGGAAGCCTACGCTGGCCTGACTCTTTTTTTTTTTTTTTTTTAACAATCACATTTGGGACGCAGCATGTACACCGTATTTAAATAACAAATCAACAAGCAACCATTTAGCAGCTAGAATTCCATAACGCTAGAGAGAGTCTAATACATGACTTCTAACTCGCGGAATACGCTCACGAACATTTGTCGAAGCTCACACTTTAGACGATATACAGCCCGAAAACATGACCTTAAATTTAAATAGGTGAATATGATTTTAACAACATCCGGAATACAAATCGCGCAAGTAGAGCTTCCTCATACGCTTCGGCAACATGATTCAAACACAACGAGGAACAGGATCCCAAATTAACCAAATTAAAAAAACAAATAGTAGCCATGTCTCACTATATCATTTCATATATTTCATTTTTTTTGCCATAATCTCAAACGAAAGAAAGTACGAATAAAGGAATTGGATTTAACTTTTGCGGGTGCAGTGAACGGGGCGTCGACGGCCTCGAATCTACTCTCCGTTATGAAACGATTCGAAACTCGAGTCGAAAATTAAAATGATTTTCTTGTAGTTAAAGTTCTTTTGCCGAACAACGACGAAGGTTAATCGAATCGTGAAACCTTAACCTTTCGTCACAAATTTCAGATTTCAACAAAAAGTGTTTTCTGATTTGAAAAAGTTCAAGACCAGATTTTTTAATAAAGAGAAACTTCAAGACTTTTGTGATAGAAAATACTTGCGTCCCCAATAAGTGTCCAAAATCCTCTCTCGGCTGAGAACTTAAGGTGATATTTATAGGTGTAAAAAAAAACTAGGGTTTGCCTCGTTTTTGGGCGGGATTTGAAGTTGAATTAGCCGTTGAAAATCAAATCTCCCTCGTGATTCTTTCAGAGATCATTAAATGTTTGTTGGATTCTTGTGTTGGACCAAAAATAAAAAGAAAAGGGAAATAAGAGCTGCCAACGTTGAGCGTCTGATGTTGCAGAAGAGAGAGACGCAGATTGCACTAAAATGGAACGACAATCCTGACTATGGTTGAAGATGGGGAAAGGGTTATCAGGAAATGGAGGTGAGAGAAGGGAGACAGGAGGGAGAAAGGTGCGGCGTGAAAGAGAGGGAGAGAAGAGAAAGAGGGAGGCGCGATTGGTGTGTGTGTTCTTTGTCATTTATGTCTTAGATGAATGATAAGTGGGTCGGGTCGGGTATAAAAATAATGGGCTAGATCGGATATAGGGTAATGGGCTGGTCTCGCCTGGTGGGCTGATCCGTTTTAAAAGACTGGTCACGAGTTGGGCTAGCTGAACATGAGTTTGGGGCCTGACCTTGGACCAATTTCTTCCTTTAATTAATTTCCTTTGGGCTTCTTAGTAATTAATTTCTTCAACTTCTAAGTGACTAACTTGTACATATATAATGATGATAATTAGTGAGTAATATGTAGAAAATAAAGGACTTAGTAAAGTATAATTAATTTAACGAGTACAAAATCCGAGAGTGAAATGATGACAAACCATTTTGAAATTTGTGATAACGTAATGCTAGTAATGTGGATAGTAAAATAGTGAAAATGAAAGTGACGATATTAATAGTAGTAGCAAATAAAATAGTAGTGAAATAGAGTATTTAGCTCGTCAATAAATTTAGAAGCCCGCGGAAATTAAAAATAGGAATAAAAGGAGGGACGAAATTGGGTGTCAACAACTACGCTATGCCGCTGCACCGTATTGTCACCTCAACTGTCAAACAAAAAAATGTCATGATTCGAATCAAACTTTATATAACGTAATTTGACGAATAATTGTTACCAGCACAACATTCCACACAAAATTGAGTTGCGATGTCATTTTTTGACCAATTTAGAGATATTAATCGTGTTATATCGTTCACTCCAGCAAACATCTTTGAAGCAATGGGTAGTACCTGGGAACTAGGTGATGATGATTTTCATTACTCAAATAACCCTAACGACAGATTCAATCGAGAATACAATAATAAAATGAGAGAGGAGTGGGATTGGCGTGTAAGGGAAGCTGAAGCACTAGAGTACAAGTTAGCGTCAGTAGGGCTTAAACGCCCAAAAAAACTTGCTATGTCAATGCCTCGCGGAACTCCATAAGAGTTTAATTTGGCTCTTAATCATTTTCGCGAAGAGAACAATCGGATGCAAATACGTTACCATAGGGTAGAATATGGTATACATGGTAGCACAAGATTTAGATCCAAATGGGATTCGGACTGTGAAATGTCCGATGAAGATTAATATTTTTCTTATAATAAGGTAAGTAGGTAGGGTCATAAAGACCTTCCCCCTCGCCCCCCCCCCCCCCCCCCCCCTCCCCGAGGGTACCTGGGGGTTTGCAACTATATAAGTAGCTCTTTCTTTTGTTATTAGACTACACCATATTCAATGTCAAGTAGTAGAAACTCAGCTTGGTCTTTACTCCTTCCAAAAGAACCAAATAGCAGTGATGATGAGAGTTCAAATCATAGCAGTTTTTCAAGCGATACCAATGATTTCAAACTAGATGAGCTAAATCCCCACCTTCTTATAGAGCGTAATGATGATTTCTGCAGTGTGAAATATTCATATCCGCGGGAATATTATTGTGGTTTACGCCGAGAATGGTCACATCGGCTTGCCGAATCAGAACGTCTTGTTCGTGACTTGGAAAATCTCAACGCTCCAATCCCAACAAGGTACTCCTTAACCATGCCTCAAGTAGGTCCAGAAACTTGCGAGTTTGCCGTGCAAAGGATTAGAAAAGAAAACAACAGAATGCTGGCAAGACGATGTAAATTTTACATACTAAAGTTGGTCGAAGAACAAGCATCATCAACCGGTAGAGAACTAACTGCTACTGAAAAAAGATGTGTCTTAAGAAACCACCAATATTTTTCTGAGGACGGTATTGAGGACTTGTACTCTGATGATGATTAAGAATGTTGTGATTTTAGTTTTAAGTTTAGTTTATGATTATGCTGTTATTTTGAAGAATATTAGTATGTTAAGTATTTTCATCTACTCAAGGTGTTATGTCCCGTGTTTTCGGATAATTGGAAATCGAGAAATAATTAAGACTTGTGTGTTATGAGGAAATATTTTGATTCTAGTTGATGTGACTATGTTGGTTATGAAATCATTAATGTCAAGACATTGGGGAAGGCCGAGGGTAAATTTGGAATTTTGGAAATTAGTTTCGGGAATTACAAAACAAGACTTTTAATGAATTGGGCCAAGAAAAATTGATCAAGAATTGAGGCCCAAAGATAAAGGGTGGCCGGCCAAAGGCCAAGGCCCAAACCCAATTCCTTATGATCATGTGCCATGCATGTGGTCATATAATGGATATATATCAAGTTGCCTTGGTAATTATCAAGAACAAAACAAAAAAAAAATTGAAAAGTGAGCAACACCACAAAGAGGCTCTCGGCCGAATAGGGAAAGAGAGAAAGAAAAAAAAAATCCCAAGCCTTGTGTTTGATCCAAAAATCCTTGTTCTTCACATATTGTAAAGTACTCAAGACGCTCTCCGACGGGGTACAATTAGTTTGGCGGAAGGTGCGCGTTTGCGACAAGTCGGAAACTTAAGAAAAGGTAAGAATTTTGCCCCTCTAATGTTATGGAATTGATATGAATGTGTTAAGGATTGAGAATAGACGAGAATTCCGTAACTTTGATGTGTAGATGGGACCGTATGTGTCTGTGTGGTTAGTGTTGGGGCCGTGAGTTATAGGAAATAGAAGGCCATGTGAATTTGATCTTGTTTAGTTGGTTGTTGCGTCGTTGTGACATTTATGACGTAAATGATCGTTTAATGAATTGAATTGGCGTTGGAAAATGATTTCGGAACATTATGGGAAAGTATATACCTTTGGTGTATTTGTGTATATCATTGTATATTTATGATGCTAAAGACATTAAATGTGACTTATGGTTGATGTTAATGAATTTAGAATGAAACAATGCGAGTTAGAATGTTCGCCGTAAGTTTTTGATGTTTTGGATGAAATATGGAAAGTAATGAACTTCGAGAAATTTTGTATATTGTTGGAGTGTAATTGGGATGGGTTTGAATAATCTTGAATGGGTGAATGAATACAATAATGTGGGCGTAAGTTTGGAATTGTGAAGTTTGAATGAAAGTTGTCAACTTATGTAGTAAGGTAGCACTTTGAAGTTAGAATGATTTGATTGCGATTTATGTTGCTTGTGATGTTTGGGTTGTTGTTGTTGATTTATTTTGAGCCGAGCTAAGTCTCGGGGGTGTTAGATTTATAGGGGAAATGCTGCCGAAATTTCGGTAGCCAAGTATAACCCAAAGATTGAGATGTTAACTTTCATGAATAGTAACTGGTAAAAGTGACCATTTGCAGTTTTTGGACGAAACGGGAATTGAGATTTGACGAGCGTAAGGCGCAATCCAGGTATGTAAAGCCTACCTTTCCTTCTTTTGGCATGTCCTAGTTATACTAGGTTAAGATCGGACCCTCGGGGATAATTCTGCTCTTGGAAATCCGAGTTTAGTTTTGGCCACTATTCATTCAGCGCAATTGAAACATATTCCTTATAATTGGTTGCAAGAATGTTCAAACCTTCATAACTTTTGTTATTGTGTCCGAATCTCTCCGAAACTTTCGTAGATGGCTTTATGGAGCCTAAAGTCTGTGATTTGTGTCCGCCGCCTCGATTTGACTCAAGGTGGGCCCACAAGCCCCGAGGCTTCCCTTATTTGGTTTGTTTGGCTCATTTTCGTTCGATATGAAAAGTAATCATTTGCCTATGACTCAAAGGTCCGTTTGAAATTTCCTATATCGTTATTGAACGTTTGCACTATGAATGATGTTAGATTTTCGGAAAATGACCTGTGAATTGTTTTTCAAAGGTTTTGCAGTTTGGAACTTCGCAACTTCCATATATTAACTCTGATCGAACTGACTCCTACTCCGAGCCTTCTGGCGTCGGTATATGCCTATATGTAATTATATGTCGAGTCCTGTAATTTACTTTTGATATGCATATGGTTTCTGCACTACTCCGTTCGTGCCATTCGCTATGATTTCGTTCGTTGGTACCCGGGCCGGCTTTGTGATCGTGCGCGCTATACCATATTCGGAAGTATGATGTGTTACGATTTCCGAGGCCTCGCCATAGGGGCGGTTACCGTCTATGGAGTTATGATGTGATATGGCATTTGATATGTTCTGATGATGTGATATGTGTTTGATACGATTTGTCTGGAGACTGTACGGAGATTTGAAAAACTTCTGGAGTATGATGTGTTGTGGCACCAGCGTCGGGGGGGTGACCACGTTCCTAAGCCCTATACATGACTTTTATTTGCATTTGTACATTTATCGTCCGTACAGGTTTGATTTGCTACTTTGATGTTTGTGTTTGTTCCTTCTGACTCCAGTTATGATTGTGATTTCTGTACCTTCTGCTTTACATACTCAGTACTTCTCCCGTACTGACCCCCTGTTCTTCGGGGGGCTGCGTTTCATGCCCGCAGGTACAGAAGCTCGTTTGGGTGATCCTCCGGTTTAGGCTACCAATTCTGCTATTTTGGAGAGCTCCCCTTGATCCGGAGCTTAACTTTTGGTACATACCTTTTGCTGTGTGTGTTTCTGTACATTTGTGGCTGTGTGGGTACGGCGGGGCCCTGTCCCGTCATATGTTCGTATGTTCTGTTTTGTTTTAGAGGCCTGTAGTCATATTTGTGGGTCGTGGGTCCGGTGTGTTTGTATGTGGATCTGTTTTGCGTTCTTAAGCGGCCCGTATGCTACTATGGCCAAGACGGCCCATGAGTTCGTACGTGTGTGTGTGTGTGCATTTGGACGATGTATATTCCGCCACCTTTCTGATTTTGATATGACTGTTCTGCAAGGGCGACCGCTTAAGATAAGTGTTCGATCAATGTTTGTGTGACGTCTGTTATTAGTTTTCAGTTTGAACAACGTATGTTAAGTCTGAATGAGTCTTAATATGATGATCTGGGTTGTGAGTCTGTTTGAGGTGCCTAAGTAGGGCACCAGTCGCGGCCCACGGGGTCGGGTCGTGACACAAGGTTATGAATGGATGATGCAATTTAATTAATTTTTTTTTTTTTTGTATGAATGCTGCCATCTTGACTAACTTTTGATTAATTATTAATGAACAAGTTTAAGTATTCGTAAAGAACTTCAAGCTAATGTCACCGAGCCTTCAAACGAAAATGGCATTCGAGCACTTTTCAACCACTAAAACGGTCATCTGAACTTTTGTGTATCCTTGATGTATTGATCCTACCTTATTAATCGCACAAAAATAAGTAGGGTTCTATATAAAATATTGAAGTTTCGGGGTCCTGAAGCATGATTAATCTATGGTCAAAGTACGTTAAAAAGTGTAATGGAAGAAAGATTAACCAAAAGGGCCGGAAAAAAAAAGGAGGGACTATAGCGCATTATTTACTGCGCTATAGCAGTTAACGGAGCCGTCCCCGTTAACTGCTTTAGCGCAGTAAATTACTGCGCTAAAGGTATTTTGATAACATTTTTTTTTTGTTGGGGTATTTTGGTCCAAAATAGTTTTTGGGGGGCATTTTGGTTCCGGACTCTATTTTTTCTTACGCAGGCAGCTCAATCTTTTTAAATTGAAGCGCCAATCATTGAATTCATTTTTAGTTTTGAAAAGCCATTTATTACGAGAGAAACTGCATGTACTCAATAATTTCATAACTACAAAAATTATTTGATATTATTAAAGAAAGTGATGCCAACAAAAATGGCTGACAGCTTAGCTGTCCCAGTTAAGAACATTAACATATTGGCAGAATAGATCGAGAGTTTAAGGGATGTGTGAAGTCAATACATGACTAGAAAGAATCGGTTATTTGGTCATTTACAATTTTTTTTTAGTTTTATGACTATTTAAGAATTGAAGGGAGTAATAAATAGCACGTAATGTGTCCGGGGAACACTTTATATTAAAAAAGAAAATTAACGGGAATACTCATGTGATAAAAAATTACTTCCTCCGTTCACTTTTACTTGTCTAGTATTCCAAAAATAAATTCTCACTTTTACTTGTCACTTTTAGCATATCAAGATAAGACAACTTCTTTTTTCCTGTTTTACCCATAGTATTAAATACTCACTTCAAATTATTTTTCAAATCCAATAAAAATATGCACCAATTAATATGGGTACATTGGTAAATTATGCACTTCATTTATTATTTCTTAAGGGATGTGCATAGTCAAAAATGGACAAGTAAAAGTGATCAGATGGAGTAGTTACCAAAAAATATTCATTTAAAAAGAATATATTACAATTTGTACTTATTTACAAGGAATAATGTGATTCAACTATTTCTTACTGTTGTATACCTTTGAGGTAAAGCTATACAAATTGTATACCCAAAAATATACGACATACATAACTATGACATATAATTTTTTAATATGCGGATTTTATAAATGAATATAAAACGGGTAAGCTTCACCCCTACATGGGTGAGGGCAACATCCAATCGATTTTGTTACATAATCCTACAATTGGAATTAGCAGCCCAATATGGCTCATTAGAAAAATAACCTTACTTCTTTTTTATTATTTTTTCTGCACATTTTAAAAGAATATGTCTATATCAACCCCAAAATCCTAATACCATTCTCTCCCTCAACTTCAGTCACTCATTTCCTCTTCTCCATGCCCTCAATTAATGTGGCACATTTTTCTTTTTGATCTATCTAAAAAAAAAGAATGTCACATTTCTATATTTAGAAGTAATTTAACTTTATGAGATGAATTACAATCATACAAATATCGAAGATTTGTTTTGAACCACAAATTTTAGAAATCTTCTTTTCTTTTTTAATTTTCGTGCCTAGTCAGATGTTGACACATAAATTAGGGAAAATAGTAATATTTTATTTTGCGCGCTCTCTCTAACTTCAAAATATTAGTCGATCCCCCACCTCAATTTCCTTCCATCTTCTGTCGTTGTCTTTCGTGTTTATATCGATTTGGTCGCATCTAGATTTTCTCTTTCGTCCAGTCTTGTTTTCTTTGTTTGTGGTACCATCGTTATCGGTCCTATCGATTTCACCTTCTCCTCGGATAACAATGGTTTCTGTTACATAGGATTTCAATGTGAGTACCCCCACAATTATTCCAATGACATATGGGTTTAACTGAATTGTTGCAGGCACAAGCTTGGTTCTGTTTCCTAAATTTTCATTGCAGTGGCGGAAGTGGTGGTAGCTAGCGATGGTGATTTTGAAAAAACACACACAATGTATACAAATTATATACAGTAATATTTAACATTGTTGTATTAATTTAATTATTAAATACTCCCTCTGTCCCAAAAAATATTGTGTCTTTTGACTTGGTACAAAATTTAAGAAATAAAGGAAAACTTTTGAAATGTGTGGTCCAAAACAAGTCTTAAATTATTTGTGTGAGTGTAAATCATCTTATAAAGTTAAATTATTTTTAAATATAAAAAAGAAGTAATTTTTTTAGGACAGATTAAAAAGAAAAAAAGAATAATATTTTTAGGACCGAAAGAGTATATATAAGAGTGGATCTTTGGTTTTAGTCGTCCTCACGGATACAAACTTGAAAAGCCACTGTGTCGTACCTCATGAGTTGACAAAGTGATAATTGTGGGTCCTTCCTTCTCTCCATTCCCCTCCAGTTGTCCTATAGATTTTTTAGTTTAAATCTATAATCTAACGGTTGATTTATTTTGGTTAAAAATTGCTTTTGCCAACAAAACTCCCAACCCAGCTCTCAGAAAACCCATCTCTGCTCCTTTCTTAATCTATATCTATATTTATATATAATATAAAGCTAAACTTAGATAAGATGATGTAGCACTTCTTTATGACTAGTATTTCTATTTTTCTTTTTTCACCTATTTTTGACATTTTCCCTATGTTCTTCCATTTATGTGCTATGTAAAATAAACTTAAAAAATCACTCATTAAACTCTCATTATTATGTTTAATGTTAATTCTTTCCCCCACGATTCAAGATTACTGTTGCTGTTTTTTCATGGTACTGATGAAAACTTATCATATGAAACGTTTTGCTAACTCATAAATGGGCATTTTAATGTTTCAGTTTCTTTTTCTTACCTTTAAACAAATGCAGTAATTTATCATGCATGCCAACTAGCTATCTACTGTCCCCATTGTGATCAGTTTCTAAACCCTTTCATTTTCAATACCGTTTCATTTGTTGGTACTAAGTATGATAGACACTCAATTTTGTCCCGTCTTTCTTCTAAATATTTATTTGCGTTTTTAATATGTTTCGATAGCTTAAGAATAGTCGTTTGTACTTTACCACAATTTTAATTAATACCGTCGTTTTTTTTATTATCCAACTATAGTCATTGCCTATTACCACTATTCTTGCGATTGTTATTATTATTATTATTATTATTATTATTATTATTATTATTATTATTATTATTATTATTATTATTATCTTTACCATTATTATGATTTGCATTACAATCACTTTCAACATTTTCTATTTACCGTCTTATGCACACACGCATCACATTTATTTTGCGCAATTAAGCAATAGCATTTACTTACTGTTAAACTTTAAAATATTATCGCACGGCTATTACGAATATCATATAATTTTATTTTTTATTTGAGTACTAATGAATATATGCTTTTATATTAGGTAATATTGTCACACCCGAATTCCGCTAGGGTGTGATGGGCACCCGACCCCACATCCGAAGCCGAGCGAACCCACAGACCTTTGGGACACACATAATCTTGGTAGACTTTTTAAATCAAATAAAAATAAAATATATAATAAACTCTCAAAATATGCTTGTTCGATGCTTTCCGAATCAAACAGAATCTATAATCATACAGAATTTAACACATAATACAGAATGACATATCGGCTGATGAAGCCGCATACACAACTGACATACTATACCCACGACTCTGTCTGCAAAGTCTCTAACATCAATCCAGAAGAAGCACACATACAAACTCTGACTTGGCAGCACTCCAGAAGCAAATGGAGCTTGCCAACTCTGCTGGAACATCCTCTATAATAACTTCGCATCGTCTGGGTGTACCTGCGCGGCATGAAACGCAGCCTCCGAAGAAAAGGGGTCAGTACGGAATAGGTACTGAGTATGTAAAGCATGAGATACAATAAACAGAATCATAATCTGAGCAGGGAGTATAGAAAAGTAAGTGCAATAACCGGAATATCAAAATGCTTACTCACAAAACATAGGGACTGCATGTCAGAACATATGTCATATCCAGCCCCATTATGGGACACGGTGAACAGAACGTGGTCGCCACCCCGTCACTGGCGCCACAACACAGCATACTCCAGAGTAGGGAATAGCTCCGTAACATATCATATCATATCAGAATGTGCACATATCAAACATATCAGATGGCCATATCATATCATATTATCATATATCAGAATGTGTGTATATGGCACATCATACTCCACAACCCATGTACATGTATACCTGCCCCCTCACATCGAGGCACGGCGAACAATGCAGTGGAATACGCGTGATAACATATCCTGGCCCGGGCTCAGTGAAGGAAGCATTAAGGCATCCACGAGTAGAGTAGTGAGAAACTATATGCATCATAAAACATTTACGAAGACTCGATAGAATAGTACGAACAATAGGTCATTTAGAAAAGAAATTAGGCGAGGGTCGCAGTACGTACCTTTCGGATATTCCGATAGTTTATGTCAAAACAAAACCTTTTGAGATCGTTTGTACATGTCAAATATATCGTAGGACTTAATGGAATAATTAAAACAATTATCTTTTAGTAGACGGAACAATAACTAGAGATTTCCTTTAAATATTGCTTGAAAACAAATCAATAGCACAAAAGGAGAAAATTTGGAATAGTGCGCGCACCTCGGGTCAACTGAGGCGGCGCACCCAAATTACGTACATAAAACTTTATGGAGCCACTTTTGAAGGTTTAAGTGTAATCCTGTTACATCCCGTATTTTTTAACGTCGGATTAATTGTAAGTTGAGGTGGGGCCCACACGTCAAGATTTTTTGTTGGGACATGTGACAAATTATATGAATCACATATGTGAAGTTAAACACAACTCAAGAATGACCCTTGGGCCAAATCAAAGTGGAAGTCCTCCAAACGAGTTTTTTTAAGAAAACGTTTTCGGGTGACCTGCCTTTGGGGGGAAAAATCGGTATTATAAGTTTGGAATTTGGAAAAATACCAAGAAATATAAGTTGTAGATAATTGAATTAGCTTTCCATCCATAGGTCGTGGGTTCCCAGGTGACGTCGGTACAAGGAGATATGGACGTTGTACGGTCGAAAGGTCAGTGGGCTAGGCCCAACTCGGGACCAACCGGGGGCCCAAAAAAATGAAAAGAAAAATTTAGGCCCAAAGTGAGGGGGTGGCCGGCCATACCTGGTCCAAGCCCACCAAATTAATGAATATTTTCCATGTGCCAAATAATATAAGGGACCATATATGTATTATTATCCATTAGATGATTCAAGAAGCAAAAAAGAGAAAAACAAGAACAAGAGGAGCAACATGAAGGGCAATTTCGGCCCTAGCTCCTCACTTTCACCCCTCAAAAATTTTGATCCAAAAATTATTGTCTTGTGGCTTTCCTACTATATTAAGGGTCCTCTACAACTTGGTGCAATTGTTTGGGAGAATAGAGCACTTGTTCCATCAATCTCACACTTGGGTTAAGTGAAGAAGTTGAAGAGAAAAGGTAAGAATTTATCCCTCCTTACTACGTTTTGAAGGTTGGTTTATGTTGTAGTATATGGAAATGAGTAGAAATTATGGAAATAAGAAAGTTTACAAAGTGGGTTTGCATGTGTGCATGTGTATGTAAGGTTGTATAAATAAGATGAGTTGAATTTTATGTTGTATTCTAGTTGTGGTTATGGTGAAAATTATATTGGGAATGAAAGTTGAATGAATTTTGGTTGAAGTTGGAATGTAGAAGATTATGTCACTTTAGAATGATTTTGTGATATTATGGAAATAAAGTTGTTAAGAGGTGAATTATGATTATGGTTGATGAAATTGGAAGATGGAAATATGTTATGGATATGTAGGTTGAATATTAGAAGTTTTGGATGAATTATGACTTTGGTGGAAAGTTTGTATATTTTGTGAATATTTTGTAGAAATGATATGAAATGCTTCCGAATTGTGTTGTAATGATCTTGATTAGTGATGAATACGAGAATGTTGATATTGATTTGGAAAATATGAAGTTGGAATGAAGGTTATGACATTATGTGGGAAAGATGACTAGTTATGTTATATTGTGTTATAGTGATTATTGTTGTTGTTGGTGTTGTTGTTGGGTTGTTGTTGATTGTTTTGGCCGAGTTGAATTCTCGGGGATGCTATATGTATAGGGGAAATGCTGCCCAAATTTCTGTAGAAAAGTGTTGATTCAAGATTTAAGTCCTAAAGTCTTATGGCTAACATTTGGTAAATGTGACCATTTATAGATTTTGGGCGAAACGGGAATTGAATTTGGAAAGGCGTAAAGAGCATATAAGGTATGTAAGGCTATCCCGATTCTTCTTTTGGCATGTCCTAGGTGTACTAGGATCGGATTTGAGCCTCGGAAAGTATTCTGCTCATCGGAATCTGCATTTGAAAATACCCCTTTTTCATTCAATGGAATTGAACCCTATAAGTATGCTTTATTGAAAGAATTGTGCAAACTTCCGCAAATTGTCTAGAAAATTATGGAATGTCCCCAGAACCTCCGTAGGTGACTTTATAAGCTTAAAATACGTAATTTGAGCCCACCGCTTTGTTTTTTCCGAGGTGAGCCCACTATTTCCGATTTTACCCTTTTGTGTTTATGACTTGTCTTCGAGCATTTTTTTTTAAGAAATATTCTAACTACTCTTTTAACTACTAAATAAAAATTGTTTTAATATTTCATTAAGCCTTATGAATTGTTTTGAAACTTGGGAACGATCTCAGAAAGATTATGCTTCCGTAACCCATTTTGACATTCGAATTTCACTTACTATGACTCCGTTCGATTTCATTGATTTGATCTGTCATTCGATATGCTTCATTGAGTCTCTGGAAATATATATGGTATTTTCATTGCATTTAGTTTCTCACTACTCCATTCGTGGATGCCTCAATGTTTCCCACACTGAGCCCGGGCCAGGATATGTTGTCAAGCGTATTCCTCTGCATTGTTCGCCGTGCCTCGATGTGAGGGGTAAGGTATACATGTACATGGGTTGTGGAGTATGCTGTGCCATGTACACTATTCTGATATGATATGATATGATCTGATATGGCCATTTGATATGTTATGCTATGTTACGGGGTCATTCCCCTTTTCTGATCCTTATGTGTTGTGGCACCAGCGTCGGGGGGTGGCCACGTTCTGTCTGCCGAGTCCCTTGGCAGGGGCCGGATATGATATGGCATATGTTTCTGTACACACTCTTCATGTTTTGAAAATATGCATTTGATACTCTGTATATCACACTCACTTTTCTGTACGTGCTGTTTCAGTTATGATTTTGTTCCGTAATGGGACCAGGTATGACATACGTTTTCTGCAAATACTACTTATGCTTTATGATCAGCATTTTTGCTAATTTGGATATTCCGTTCATTTTCTGTATCTTCTGCTTCGATTATGACTTTGTTTACTACGTTCCGTGCTTTACATACTCAGTACATATTTCGTACTAACCCCCTTTCTTCGGGGGCTGCGTTTTCATGCCGCGCTGGTACTAACGACAGATTTGCTGACCCGCCTGTTTAGGACATCTAATCTGCTATTCTGAAGCGCTCTTTTGTCCAGAGCCTATACCTTGGTACAGTCTGCTGCTGTTGTATATATATGTATGCTATTCAGGGGTATGACGGGGCCCTGTCCCGTCTTATGATTCTGTTATGTTCTGTAGAGGTCTGTAGACATACATGTGGGTTCTGTATATGTTTTGGGTTGTTATGATCTGTGATAGCCTTATCGGCTTCCACGTACAAAATCTGTTCATCTGTGATATTTAATAGCACCAACTAACTTTCATCTTGATGTTTTCTGCTAATATGCTGGTTTGGGGTATTGGGTACGTTGGGTGTCCAGCACGGACACTAGTCGCGGCCTACGGGGTTGGGTCGTGACAAATCCGGTTCCGTTTGGGCAAATTATAGATGTTTAGGCAATTGTCTCAACAAGGCATGAAGTACTTAATTCAATTATATTGAATGAAAAAGAGGTAAATTCAAACTCGGATTTCTAGAGATAGAGTTGTCCCCGAGGCTCGTATCCAAACCTATTAAGTCTAAGACATGCCAAAACAAGGAAAGGTAAAGCTTTACATACCTTATTTGCCTTTTACGCTTATCCAAATTCGAATGCCATTTCCTCCAAAATCTACAATTGGTCACATTTGCCAAATATTAATCATAAAACTTTAAGAATTCAATCTTAACCAATACTTGTCTACAAAAATTTGGGCAGCATCTCCCCTATAAATTCAACATCCCCGAGATACTAACTCGGCCAAAATAACCAACAACAACACCCACAACAACACCAACAATCACTACAAAACACATTCTAGCATAAATAGTCTTCTTTCCAACATAGTGCGACAACTCCCAATCTAAATTCGCACTTTCAAACTAATATCAATGTTTTCATATCCATTTACTATTCAAGATCATTCCAATACAATTCGGAAGCATTTTATATTATTCTACAAAATATTTACAAAATATACAAAAATTCCACCAAAACCATAATTCATCCGAAACTTTTAATTTTCGACATAAATATTCATAACACATTTTCATCTTCCAATTTCATTAACAATGATCATAATTCGCACCTTAACAATTTCATTTTCATAATCACATAAATCTACCATAAAATCACAAAACTTCCCATAACAACTTAACAACCAACCTTTCATGCTAATATGGACTTACATCCCTCCAAATCCACCAACTAACACAATAGTTCACATTTAGACTTCACTTCCATAATTACATAAAAACTACATTAAAATCACATAATTTCCTATAATCATTTTCAACAATTTTCCAAACCAACTTGAACCATTTCCTTCCATTTCCATTACAAGGCTTCAACAACACAATTAACATAACAAATAAAATTGGTTCATCCTTCTACACACATACATACCCACGACTATATATATATATATATATATATATATATTCATCATGTAACTTTCATATTTTCATGAATTCTTCTCCTTTCTACATTCCACAACATAAATAAAACCTTCATAACACATAAAAAGGAATTAATTCTTACCTTTTCTTCCTAACTTCTTCACTTGACCAAAGTGCCAAATCTACGAAACAAACGACTTATCTTCCGAAATAACTACACCACGTTGTAGAGGACCCTTGAATTAGTAGGAATACCACAAGAAAATAATTTTGGAGACAAGATTTTAAGGGGTCAAATTTGGAGGGTCTTGGCCGAATGGCCCTTTATTTTTGGTGTTCTTGCTCTTGTTTTTCTCCTTCTCAATTTGTCTTGAAAGTTCTATGGATAATATGTTAATTAAATGGTCCTTTTATTAATTCATCACATGGATGAATTCACTTGGGCTTGGGTCCTTTTTATGGACCATGGCCAAATGGCCCCTATTGGGCCTCTTCTTCTCTTTTTTTTTTGTCATGGCCCTAACCCGGTTGGCCCCGAGTTGGGCCTAGCCCACTGACCTTTCGACCTTAAAACGTTCTTATCTCCTTATACCGACGTCACCTGGGAACCCACGACCTATGGTTGGAAAGCTAATTCAATTATCTACAACTTCTATTTCTTGGTAGGTTTCCAAATTCCAAAATTATAATACTGTTTTGGCCCCTCAAAGTCAGGTCACCCGAAAACGTTTTCTTAAAAATATTCGTTTGGAGGGCTTCCACTTTGATTTGGCCCAAGGGTCCTTCATGAGTTGTGTTTAACTTTACATATGTGATTCATATAACTTGTCACATGTTCCAAAAAAAATCTTGACGTGTGGGCCCCACCTCAGCTTACAAATAATCCGACGTTCAAAAATACGGGATACAACACTATCAACGTGAGTTTAAATTATGTAGCAACAACATGATTGTCAATTTTTTGAGGAAGCACGTGTCACGCTCATGCTCTGAAAATGCGGGATATAACAAATATTTTAGCACGCGTTAATATATAGCTAATTAAAATGGGTCCTTCATTTAAATTTAGAAGCCCATTTGTCCAAATCCGAGCCCAATCAACCCACAAATATTTTCATACCAGTCCATAATAATCAGCCCATAATCAATCCTAAAATTACTTGGGCTAAAGCCTAAATTATATGAGATCAGCCCACTACCCGCCTACACCGACCCAGCCCACATTTTTAAATTCATCAACCCAGCCCACTACCCACCTACCCGACCCAGCCCACACCTTTTCATTTCATTACCCTAAACCTAATGAATCATATCCGCCGCTCTTTCTCTTCTCTCCTCTCTCTCTCTCTCTCCTCCCTCTCTCTCTCTCTCTCTCTCTCTCTCTCTCTCTCTCTCTCTCTCTCTCTCGACGAAAGTGGTGAAATCGCAGAGCCCTTTCGCTCCCGCAGGCCATGCACAGTCAATTCGGGAAAGATAAATTAAAGCTTCATCAGGGTTCAACGTTGAAGAGGCGATTCTTCCTCTTTCTGTTTTTGTTTCGATCTGAAGCCTTAATGAATTTTGTCCGTTTGTAAGTGCAAATCTTTTCTTTTATCAGTCCCTTCTGATTTTCGAGTACAAAGTTTTAATGAGATTTTGTCTCTTTCTTGCTTTTCTGATCGGGCGCTTGAAATATCCACCAAAATCCGAATGTTTGGATTTGGGGGTGGAGCATTTTTGACCAAAAATCCCGCCCAATTTCGAACCCCAGAAAACCCTAAAATTATCCTATAAATACTCGCTTCTTGATCCATTTTAGGGAGTTCTTTTAGTCTCCTCAATCCCCCTAGAAAATATTAATCTTCATCAGTCTCACTGCTCTTTGATATTCATTTGAAATACCAAATTATTTTTTCTCTTTGGCCCCTGTTACTGTTTCGAATCTGAGTGCATGCAAAACTCAGAGATTGTAGTGTTTCGAGCATAGATCCGAGACCCCTCGCACC
Source organism: Lycium barbarum (assembly GCF_019175385.1). Classification (NCBI taxonomy): domain Eukaryota; kingdom Viridiplantae; phylum Streptophyta; class Magnoliopsida; order Solanales; family Solanaceae; genus Lycium; species Lycium barbarum. The sequence continues at coordinate 57,154,085 of NC_083341.1, read as the reverse complement.
CTGTTCACTGCACTCGAGAAAGGTCCGTTAATTCCCCTTTTCTCTTTTATTTTTTGCATATTTCAGTTTCTTGGTTATTATGTGCTAGCTTAGTTTATTGTTTGTATGATTTAGCAGTTGTTGTGTTAGTTCAGTTTGTGGTTTCGTGATTAAAGCATGTTTATGTGCCAGTATGATTAGATAAAAATGCCTCTGTCTTAATTTTGTTTAGTAGTTAAACATGTTTTAGTATGTTAGGTTAGTTTAGTATTGTATATCTTATGTGTTATAGCATATTATGTTAAGCATGACTAGTTGTTACGCTATCCTGGTTTAATTTAAGCATTGTTTTAGTGTAATTTGTCCAGGTTAAACATGTATCCTGTATTAGTTTATTATATTTATATACTGCCATAGCAAGACTAGCTAGTTGATTATTATGTAGTAGAGTTCAGACATGGTTGGTTTTTAATCTGATTGCAAAGTATGTGTTATTCTAGTTTAACCTATTATTTGCTTGAGTATTGGTGTTGTTAGTCTATTGCTATGGTGGATGTAATGTTATGATTTGGTCAAATGAAATAATAATACTATAAATGACTTAAGTGTTTTAGTCAGCCTGTTTATATGATGTCCTGTTCCATTAAAATTGATCATGATCCTGTTTCTAAAACTTTAATTACCTCTTTCTAGTTAAATGGGAGTTGAAGTTATATGTTTCTTACTAAAAACCAGGTTTTAACTTTATTTGTTGTATTAAATGTGAATCTAATGACCTGTTGTTGTACTGCCTGATACGTTAGTTAAGAATATATTAAAACAATGCCTAAGTTCCCTGCTTGGCAACCCCACCCCTTCATATGTCTCAAATCCTTTGACTGTTTTAAAACACCTCTATACTGGCTTAGGTTAAAATGAAAGCTATTTGTGAGTTGTGGTGTCTAATGCATTGAGCTGTTTTCTAAAGTAATATGTAATTTGAATTAGTAAGATGACCAAGACTTTGTATGTTTGTCAAACATATATACTTTGTTGAAACTAAGTCTGTTGCTCACTCTTAAATGATCTCAAACCAGTTAGCTATTTTGAAAGATAGTCATCTTATTTCGTAATCCCTAGCAGCCCATTAGTGTTGTGTAAACTTAACCCTTTGGTGAAGATATTAAAACATATAAGTATTCTTTAAGTTTTAATTCAGGTCTGTTTTGAACCTCAACCCTCTCTGCTTAAGAATGACTTAAATGACCATTATGTTGCAACTAGTTGGGATTAAGACTCATTTATTAACCAGGGTAGCCAGAAGTGGGCCTGCAGTGCATCGTTTTCTTTTGGAAGCTTAGTCTAAACTTAGCAATGTTAATGTCTAGCTTGTCTATTAATGTTTTGTGTGAAAATCATGCCTACTTTGTCTTACTGTGGTTATGATAAGACTTTATGTTAAGAATGAGTCATGTAGTTTGTGTGACTATCTGTCAAAAGGATTTAAAATCTTGCCTTGCCTGTCTGCTGTTGTATGCTCATATGTGGGACTATATGATTCATGAATTGTTCACAATCTGCAGACCTTTGTTACTGCGACTGCTATGCAGATTCTGTGCCTTAGCATATTTTGTAGTTAGTTTTGCGATGTTCATTGACTGCTATATGATTGATTGATTGGAACATTCTCAACATACCTATAAGTGTTTTAATTTTGTTAAGGCAGTGAGGTTGTATAGCTATGTATTTTAAAGTATGTATACATGGGTATATCTAGAGTATGCTTTAGTTAATACATTTATGGGGAGATTAGTTGGTCATTATGGATTAAGCTTGAACCCTCCCCGGTGTTAGTCATGCTTGGGATTCATGAAATACCTTGAAACTTGTGCAACATCGGGAAGACGGGGGCAAAAGCTTTCCAATATTAACCTTCTAAGTATCCTTATGAATGTGTATATACGAAGTATACTCAAATATACATAATGTATACATAAGTCACTTATTTGTCTTGAATATCGAAAATGCGCTGTTATGTTGGTTATCTTTGCATAAAATCTTATATATTATGAAATTATGTCGTTACTCTAATTCTTTTTTTTCTCTTTTTTTTTTGTTTACATGAATATCGCAACCGAAGAGTCTCGGGTTGAGACTCGACGTCATTGCAAGATCTGAACATGCATCCACTATACCACTCATATCTCTCATCCTTTTTCGAAACTTATTCGAACAGAAGGAAACGAAGAGTGAAAGGAAATGACGAGCAATCAAATATGCTCTTCCATTTGATTACCATACTCAATAGCTTTTATTTTTTCTCTTCAGTTGTTACCATGGATACTTGCTGCTTTGTTTTCGGTGATCTGTCTGAAACTCGAGGCATTATGAAATTAACTGAATCCAGGTCTAGACATCTAGAGAACACCTAGTTATTAATCGAGTCATTTGGCATATAGGATCATCACTTCTAGATAATATTTACTCATTCTATCACATGAAACATAGTATCTAGCTATAAGGACTTTGAATCTATGATTAAATTAGAATAGGAGTGGATATAGCTTCATTTCTGTTATCCCAAGTTTCGGAAAGATTTTATGTTGTTTTTTTCCTATGCCAAAAGTAGCTATAATCTAAGAAGTGAAATTTCTCTAATCTAGCTTAATTCATGGGGATATTTTATGCATCCAAATGATTTCATAAAAAATCAAATTTTCAAAGAGTCCAAATGATTCCTTTAAACTTGAGTTCGAGCATCTGTCTGCGTTAAAAAGTTTGATGCCTTGACATTTTCCATGTTCTCAATTTTCCTTACGTCAAAGGCATTAAAGTCAGATTTTTCTATTTAATAGAGTAAGTCAACTATTGAAGTTGTCACTTAAGTCTAAACCCATTTTTGGCAACTTTAAGTCCAAACCTTTTCTGTATGTAAATGTCTTTATCTAGCCTACTAACAGATTCAACTTTTCTTGCTTCAGAAAATGGACGTTATTCCGATATAATAACGGAAATATTTTAATTCATTTTTATGAAGTATTTTAGTATATCTTTGAAAAAGAAATAAGTTTCAATATTTCGAAGCCTTCATTTTCGCCAAGTGTCTGATTTAACCGTAGAAAAGAGACTGATTATAAAGTTATTTTTTCAAATTTACATTGGCTATTTATTTATATTATCTATACTCCTAAGCCGCAAAAATCAATTAATACCTAGCCATTGAGTTATTTCAAATATTTATAAAACGTTACACAATCCCGTGCTTTCTTTAGTTTACTTAACTAAGTCTTTTATGCAAATTATTATCTTTTCTACAAGTCTTATTTTAAATAGCATTATTATATTTCCATTTATAACCATTAGTAACACTTACAAGCTATTTTCTTAAATATTTAAAATGCTATATTTGTATTTTTAGCCTTAATTAATTAACCTAAATTTGGACCGTAACCGTGTTTAACGGATCCTAATGGATGCCTAAAACCTTCCCATTAGGATATCTAGAACCCTTACCTAGAATCGCATTAATTAAGCAGACCGTTAACGGAGGTTTAGTTGAGCATTACCTTAGTTAATAATTAGGTGTCCTAATTCACTGTTAAAATAATTAGGTGGCGACTCCTTAAAATAATTAATTGGGAATCACTAATATGTTGTACTCCGATTTGACCCGTTTAAAATGGGGTATAACAAAGTAAATTAATGCTAATTTTGGGAACTATATAATGACATGGTGAAAAGATTGGGTATGACGGATTAACCAATGGTCTTGAGCGACAGACAACAGCACAGCTCTGACGTTGTTGTATTGGAGCTAAAGTTCTGTTTTTTTTTTTTTTTTAGGTATCTCATTTTGGAACTTCGGAAATATTTTTTGATTCTTCAACCTCGTCTTTTTTAGTCCCTTCATTTTACTTTGGTCTTTGATCATTTTGATGTTATTTGTTAAATGCAGGAATGCCAAGGGTGATTAATGGAGGAGAGACCAGATCAATGGCTAATCTAAACTGAAGAAGCTTAGTAGTGTTTCTAACTACCCTATAAATACTAGCATTACAAATCTCAATAAGCTTATGCTTGTATATACACCAGATCTGTATACGGTAAAAATCGGACATATGTTAAAAACCGGTAAGACCAGAGATCGAAGGAAGAGAGGGAAGATCATCATTTGGTCTGTTTGATCGTGGCCGTTAGTCCGTTTGGTCGTGGCCGTTGGTTCGGGAGATCCGTTACGCGGTTGCCACGCGTCGATAACGTCCTGCCATGTTTAACTGTCAACCGTACGGGTGTCAGACCGTACGACCAACCTAATCCAACCTACTCCTTTTCAGAGTTTTTCTTTATTTTTTAGACACTTGTTGTATGAAGCCCATGGGGCAACACTATAAATAGGGGTCATTGCCCCACTTTTGAGGGGTTGACTTCCTCATATCAAGAACATTTTGTACTAGAAAATATATACAAATCTCTCTCTCAATATCAGGATTTGATCCGGATTCATTGTGTTTGTCTCTTAAATTTGTTCGATTAAGTGATACTCGTATATCAATAGATACATAAATCTATAACGAATCTTTGATCATCATTATTTTCTTCATACCATAGCCATACACATCTTTTTCCACCAAATAGATTGAGGCTTAACCACATATCCTATACCTACTCATAAATTTAATTGATTATCCAAAACCGGGGTAAACAGTTTGGCGCCCACCGCGGGGCTAGGATAATAGTGGTCTTTGATCTTGATCTCTATCTTACCTATCAAAATAAAAAACATCTCCTGTTCGTCTCTGAAAAAATGGACCAAATGGCTAACAGTGGGCAATCTGGTCACGTCAACAATAACGAGATCGTGACCGAAAATGAAGGCAGCGGGCCACAAGGATTGCCAAACCCCGCTGATCCTAACCCCGTTAATTCTAGGAAGGGCCTCAACCGACAAAACACCGTGGACCAGGAGAATGCCGCCCAGCCGCCCACTGACCCTTTAAATACTCACAATTCAATTACTTTGTCCCGGACACAGGGCCGGAAAGAACTGGATACCCCGAATGATAATATTGACTTACGTTTAATTTTTGAAATGTTGCAGGAACAGAGAGCAGCGATTGCCGAACAGGGAATCGCAATAGCCCAGTTGCAAAACGGAGGAGATAAAACGACCCCGGAGAAGGCGAAGGGTGTTGCTGAACCCAGAAGAGATGAGGCACGGATGGTCGAAAGCAATGGGTCCGGAGCTGGTTCATCCACCGAGGTTCTGAGAATGCTTGAAACGTCGGCGAAACGGGTAGACTCGACCGAAAAAAGGGTAGAGACATACAACTCTCGAATGGATCAAATCCCGGGGGCTCCGCCTATTTTGAAAGGGCCGGATTCAAAAAGGTACATCCAAAGGCCTTTTCCTCCGAGTGCGGCTCCGAAATTGATCCCGAAGAGGTTCAAAATGCCGGATATCCAAAAATATGACGACACAACGGACCCCCACGAACACGTGACCTTATACGCCTGTGCTATAAAAGGCAATGATATGGAAGAGGATGAAATCGAATCCGTGTTGCTGAAAAAGTTCGGGGAAACTCTGTCAAAAGGAGCATTGACTTGGTATGATCATCTACCCGAGCATTCAATCACTTCTTTCGAAATGCTCGCCGATGCCTTCATAAAAGCACACGCCGGAGCCAAAAAGGTGCAGGCTCAGAAGGTGGATATTTTCCGTATAGCCCAAAGAGACGATGTGTTATTGCGTGAATTTGTCAACCGGTTCCAAAGGGAACGAATGGAGCTCCCCTCAGTTCCGGAGGAATGGGCCGCACAAGCTTTCACAAAGGGGCTTAATGTTCGGAGCTCGACGGCTTCGTTCAAATTAAAGGAAAGCTTGCTGGAATACGAGGCTGTAACCTGGGCGGATGTCCATAACCAGTACGAGTCAAAGATTCGAATAGAGGATAACCAACTCGAGCTTCTCCCGGGGCCCGTAAAAATGAACAAAAGCTCAGAGAGATCACGAAAGAATTACAAACCGGAGGCCGGACCATCGAGGGAAAGGTAGCGGTCATACTCTCAAAAACCAAGCTTCAGGTCGGAAAAATTAAGGGATGGCCCGAGTCATTTCTCTGGGCGGGGGTAATAAACAGGCCGAGTCTTCGGTTCAGGTATACTACCGAGGAGTCAAACGAGGAGGCCATGGCTGTGAAACTCGATCTCACAGATGAACTTCGCGAAAACGCGTTGGTTCGTATTGCAGCCCAGAAGCAGAGAATGGAAAGGTACTACAATCGGAGAGCCAATTTTCGACATTTCTAAGTTAGGGACTTGGTGCTTCGGAAAGTTACCTTGAGCACCAAGAATCCCAACGGAGGAAAATTGGGTCCGAACTGGGAAAGACCGTACAAGATAACCGGGGTAACGGGCAAAGGATCGTATCAGCTGGAATCCGTGGACGGGCAACGATTGCGCAACAACTGGAATGTGGCTCATTTGAAGAGATATTACTGCTAAGGTATGGACACCTCACGTTTAACCTTTTTCTTTTTGCAGGAAGTCGAGTACCGGATAAAGTTAGGATCTAGGTCTGAAAACGCGTGTTGCACTTTTTTCCTTAGTATGGTTTTGTCCCAAAATGGGTTTTCCGACAAGGTTTTTAATGAGGCAACAAGTACAACGTGTTACTTAACAAAGATAAGGACAAACGCCCGGAAACTCGGGGTCACGACCTACGAGTGGAGGCTTGATAGCACTTGCCTGATCTTGTAGCTCGGATAAGCACTAGGGGACTTATACCCACATCGAGGTTCACCCCGGTTAATGGAAAACGGAGGAGCTCAACAAATCAAGACCGGACCTTCTGCATTAGGTTTCGGTGTAAGGACCAAACGATCAGAATGAATCGTGTCCACTCAGTATTTGCTACGGCAAAATCAAGACCGGACCTTCTGCATTAGGTTTCGATGTAAGGACCAAACGATCATAATGAATCGTGTCCACTCAGTATTTGCTACGGCAAAACCAAAACCGGACCTTCCGCATTCGGTGTCGATGAAAGGACCAAACGATCAGAATGAATCGTGTCCAAACAGTATTTGCTAAGGCAAAAGCAGAAGGAAACAAAATTCTCGTATCTTGTACAAATACTTGCAATACAAAAATCATCGAAATTTCAGATAACAATATCTCGGATGTCTTCTTGTTAAAATATTCTACCCCGATGATTATCGCCGTATTTCGGCATTACTTCATTCGTATACCTTATTCCGGGCACTACGGTTGAAATTCGACAAAGGCAACAAGGTCATAGTGAACCGAGCCAAAATCGTTAACCCCTCAAACGGGGACTGTTACATCGAAATTTAGCTAAGGCTGAGATTCAGGTGTCCGAAAAATATCGGCCCTAATAAATAGCCGAAAAATACCGGCCCTAAAAATGCCCATCGTGATTCGGAGACGTCTGAATTCACAAAGCATAAGATAAGTCCCACGGGCAAAAACTCCATCAAATTCCCGGACAAAACATATCGGATGAAGAGAAAAGCCGATATTCAGGCACAACGCGGAATAATGACTCCGAGTCTGCTTGTCCTTAAATCGGACCGACAATTCGGGCAAAGGTCATAACAGATATTCAAACAAAAGAATAAAGAAAATCAAGAAAAAAACGTGTTCCATTTATACGAAGGTCTTTACACCGGAAACCCCTACAAAGGCAAAAAACAAAAGGCTAAGTACAGCCCCTGGTCTATCCGGTATGGTTGGATCCAGAGTGTTCGGACATTGTCCGCTCGGAGTCGTGGGAGTCAGTCTCGAGGGCTCTCTTAGCTTCTTCCTCGACCCTCTTAGCTTCAAGTATCAGGGCCGGAAGATCCGCAAAACCATGCCCGGCTTGCTCAAGGGTGATCCCCCGAGACTTCCACCATTCATAATACAAGCGATGAACCAAAGGGGGTAAACGGTTAAATCAGCAACAAGCTTGAGATGGAAGATGATTAGAGGTGACGAAATGAAGAGAGAATAAAGTGAAGTGAAGAAAATAAAATGGAGGAAGAATGAAATGAAGGCGTGATTCATCCACTTTCCGTTACTCCGATAAAACTACGGTCCGGAAAGTGTGGGGGCTATCTGTATACGGTAAAAATCGAACATATGTTAAAAACCGGTAAGACCAGAGATCGAAGGAAGAGAGGGAAGATCGTCATTTGGTCCGTTTGATCGTGGCCGTTAATCCGTTTGGTCGTGGCCGTTAGTCCGTTTGATCGTGGCCGTTAGTCCGTTTGGTCGTGGCCGTTGGTCCGGGAGATCCGTTACGCGGTTGCCACGCGTCGATAACGTCCTGCCATGTTTAACTGCCAACCGTACGGGTGTCAGACCGTACGACCAACCTAATCCAACCTACTCCTTTTCAGAGTTTTTCTTTATTTTTTAGACACACTTGTTGTATGAAGCCCATGGGGCAACACTATAAATAGGGGTCATTGCCCCACTTTTGAGGGGTTGGCTTCCTCATATCAAGAACATTTTGTACTAGAAAATATATACAAATCTCTCTCTCAATATCAGGATTTGATCCGGATTCATTGTGTTCGTCTCTTAAATTTGTTCGATTAAGTGATACTCGTATATCAATAGATACATAAATCTATAGCGAATCTTTGATCATCATTATTTTCTTCATACCATATCCATACACATATTTTTCCACCAAATAGATTGAGGCTTAACCACATATCCTATAACTACTCATAAATTTAATTGATTATCCAAAACCGGGGTAAACAAGATCAACAGCCCCAATGTTTGAAGGAAGAGAAAATCAGTAAGAAAGAAACTTTGTGCTAATTTATTGTGGAGAAGAATCTTAATGACGATAGATGATAGTGAATCTCCTGTGTATTATGAGAAAAATAAAATAGAGATTTCCACCTATGTAAAAAATACATGCTTTCCCCACCTTTATATGTTTTTTATTATGAAAGGTTAAGAAAAAAAAAAAAAGGATGTGTTGGTTCTTTATCTTGTATTTTTATGGAGTACTTGCCTTGCCTATAAAATGGGCATATAAGTAGGTTGTCTGAAAAGAAAATGCGTTTCTTTTGTAATTAGTAATACGATAGTTCTATAGTGGAGTAATACTCTTAGAGATTGTTTGTGGAAGATATAGACTGAACTTTAATTTCTTTCACCACTGATTAGGGATTTCATACTCCTCTTTTTCAATATTAAGTCTTTGGTACTTGATGTTGCATGCATTTGCTTTTGCAATATGAATAGTATTTGACATTTGACTTTTTTTTTTTTTAATATTATGGAACATCGTAAAGTCCTTAATCTCTTACCAATAAAGATTGTGGTGGGAGCTACCGGACATCGGGCGGGAAACAAATTAAAAAAAACAAGTCCTTAATTGCTTGTATTCTCAATCTATCACCTTTTCGTCCTTTTTGCTATGACTAATTTGTTGGATACATTTATTTGTTTTTTAAATTTCGTTTCGCTTTCTATTTCATTTGTTGTTTTCTTTCCTTTTTATACTGTTTTGTTTTAATTCGAGAAATATAGCAATATTTACATTCCAAAATCTATCAGTCAAATACACTAGTTCTTACTAAGGTTACCAATTTGAGGACTTTTTAGTTTTTAAATACCCAAAGAGGTATAAGGCGTGTGCTATTATTATTCCATGCCGACAATTGTTTTAGTTCAAAATAATTGTCTCAAAATAATTTTCACGAAATTTATCAAAGTTGACAATTATTTTGAACATCATTATTAAAATTTTAAAAATAGTTCTTTTTAATACTGCTCAATTCTAAAAAACTCTTAATAATTAGAAATGACTTAATAATTGTACCGTTTATTTTTTATTTTTCTTAATGGCGTGAAAAAGGCTAAAAATACAATTAAAACCCCTTAAAAGGTTAAATAAAATCTATTTTTTTTCTTTCAAAAACTTGTTTTTGATTAATCTTGAATATGATATTGTTTTAGCGGTTGCAAATTTTCATGCGTTAGCAAATGTAATTTACTTTTTCATAGTTTATTATACAATATTAAAATTTCTGAATTTTCATTTATATAATTTGATGTGAATTCGAATATGAATTTCTTGATATTTTACATAAATTTACCTATTGGAAGACTATATTAGAAGCGGAACCATAAAACATTACAATTTTTTTTTATAGTTAACATTATTTGAAAAAAATTGCAGTTAAAAGATAATACAGTTTAACTATGTGAATAGTAATAACACTAAACAAGTTGTAGGAAAGTGAACTTTTCACCTTTTTTTTTTTTTTTTTTTTTTTTTTTTTGAGATTGAAATATTTGTGCATACAATGGGTTACTCTACATGTGATATAGTTTAGGACAAAAACGATTAGATTAAACATGAACCTTTAACTCAACATTCATTGTTTTGTCATGCCACGACATGTAATGTTCACTTGATAATTTTTCCTTATAGGTAATTCATAAGAGATTTAATACACACATTAAATGATATTAGATCGTTTAATAGTATAAGCCTCATTTGAAGTGTGTGAGTAAAAATTGCTATCATCTCCGCCAACTAAGAATATTTAAGATAACTTTGAAAGAATAAATATTTTTATTTTGGAACTTAAGATAAAATTTGGAAGAAAAAGGGATTTTTTTTTTTTTAATCTAACCTTTCAATATTTTTTGTATAGCTTATTTTGGAACAACAACTACAATTAATAATTGAACTTTAAATGTTTTCTCTATTTACAGGTTAACTTTGTTGGTTTCATCATATAACAATATTTGTAGCACAAATATTTTTAATTTTTCTGGAATATCGAAATACCTTTTTGCAATAGATGGCTTCACCAACATTAGTTTGTTTCAGAAAAAATCGGTGAAATTAATCCTACCTATAATAAAGTTTAATTTGGGTAGTGGAATGTGATATTCTCATACACTTAATGTAAATTGAAAAAGACGGGGGCTTCTATGTTCTATGTATTCGTTTGAAAATAAAAAGAAAGTTTAAAATAAAAAAATTGTTCTTCTTTTAACTTTCAAGCACTTACGTATGATTTAGCACGTTAGAAATCTTTAGAAAATATTGAACTACTTTTTCAATAACATAATGCAAAAAAAAAAAAAAAAACAATAAGGCAAGTATTGAATATTTTTTTAAAACAATTGTAAATTTAATTTTCAATATCAATTTGGGCCCGGGCTTAGCATGGGCCAAACGACACTAATAGTGTGTATATATAGTAGGGAAATTTACTTGTTATAGCTATCTCTAAGACCTATTTATGAATAATAATTGTCTTTTATTTTATTTATTTTTTGTAGCTAAAATACTTTCTTAAATTACACATTATAACCAGTATCCTGTATTTCACAACTTCCTCTTTTAAATTGATTTTCTCTCACCTACCAAATCTATCTTCTCCCTTACCCCCTCTCTTTCTCTCTCCGTTCCTCTCCTACCCCAGATTTCGTTTCTCCTTACCTATCCCTCCTTCCTCCATCTCCACCAAAAAAGTAGCCGTCAATTAAGAAGTCTTTTAGAATGCTCTCCGTACGGAAAACACCTGTTGGGGTTTAACGGCTACTTTCGCGGCACCTCTCCGCCACTTTCCACCTCTTGTCGTTGTCGACGGGAGATCTAGTGATGTGAGATCCAGCTAATTCTACTCCAAACTCAATAGCGAATCAAAATCGAGTCATCATATTTCAATTCTATCGCAGAATTGCAGGATTAAAAGTTCCCATTTGACCGAACTTGTGCACACTTTCTTTGATTATATTTGTTTGGGTTAATCTCTTGGGACACAACACCTGCAATTGGTATATGAATTGAGACTCAATCTGTGACTGAAATCTGGTGATGGGGGAGAATTGACACTCCCATTTGTTCACTTCAACTAAAATTCCTTCCTGCCCACCACCTGTTTGAAATTTAGCCTCAAAGAAGGATTTAGTTATTACTTACCTAATCTCCGGATCAATCAAAAGAGGCCCTACTTGCCACTCTTTTATGTGAAGATTAACGCCTCTGCTAAGCTTCACCATTTTTTAGTATACTTAAGATGTATTTTTTTTGTATTCGCTTGTATTTCTATATTTCGAAGGAGAAAATGTGTATTTGAATAATCAAATACACCCGAATACAGTGTATTTCTTAAAAGGATTTGAATGCATTCATCTTTTTTGGTGTAAATATAGTGGTATTTTGTATTTCACTTGTATTTTTTTGTATAGATTGTATGTTTTTGTATTCGCTTGTATTTTTGTATTTCGAAAGAGAAATTATGTATATGAATAATCAAATACACCCGAATACAATGTATTTTTTTTAAAAGGATTTGAATGTATTAATCTTTTTTTGGTGTAAATACAGTGAATGTTCCAAATATAAAGCCAATTTTTACTTCACTTTGTTTTCACGATTTTTGTATTTCGCTGTATTTCAAAACAATGAAATACAACCGAAACCACATAAAAGGTAGCTCCAAATATAGAGTCTATTTTTACTCTACTTTGGTTTCACGTTTTTTGTATTTCGTTGTATTTCAAAACAATAAAATACAACCGAAACCACATATAAGAGTCTGTAATTTCCAAACTTGTAGCTATATATTGTTAGAAGCTTATAAAAGGTAGTTGTTTATGTAAGTTTACCTATATAGTATAACTACATTATAATGTGGATATCACTTTTTGCTCTTCTTCTCCTTCTTTTTTTCCTTTTCTAAAACACGAAATATACACGTTGTATAATATTTATACACCGCACATATACATTATTCAGTGTATACACTAACGCACATGAGGTGTATAAACACTTTAAAATGTATATAACTAGTGTATATCCATATTATAACCAGTGACGGATCCAAGATTTTCACTCAAGGGGTTCGAAAAAAAATAACAAAAGCTAAATATAAAAAATAATGTTGTCAATGAGAATTGAACCTAGGACACATGACAATTTTGAACACACTGGACCGCTTGAGCTAACCTTTTGCATTTATTCAGGGTGTTCAAACGTTAATAACATAAACACAGAAAATTTACTCTATATATACACTGTAATTTTTTGCCGAGGGTGTTCGGGTGAACACCACCCTCAGCATGCTATAAATCCACCCCTGATTATAACGTGTTATATATATTTATACACTACACGTATACATTATTCAGTGAATACACCAACGTACATAAGGTGTATAAACACTTTATAATATATATAAATAGGGTATACCCACATTATAATATGTGTATTACAATATACATGAAGTGTACTCTATCTCAATCTTTCTCTTGCCCATTTCACTCATTTATTTAGATCTTAGAGTTTAAATGTAATCAGTGGAGTTTGGCAATGGATTAAGGCTAGCAGGGCTCACTGGTGGTAAGAGAATGGTGGTTTGAGTGTAAGGGGGTGGGTGGCGGGAGCAGAATGATTCTGGGTTAGAAAAGTGGACTACTATGGGGGTTACCTATTGTAGGGCTACTTTTTGTTTGTAAAACTTTATGGCCGGTAGGAGTGTACATGGATCGGATTGGTTGAAGTTTTTTAAATATCAAATCAAATTAATTATATCGGGTTTTAAAATCTGTAAATCAAACCAAATAAAAAAAAGTCGGGGTTTTTCAACCTCGAGTTTTCTTGGGTTAATCAACTTTTTCGGATTTTCGTGTTTTTTTATCCGGAAAAGTGTTCAACAAAAGATATAGCTTTTACTTCAAATTTCTTTGGTCCTAGTAAGATACAACTACATAATTAAGGTATTTCTTAAGAAAATAATACAAAATGTGAGATGAGTGATAACAGTGTAATAAAATATTCGACAAAAAAATAATGAAATCGCATAAAATAGATATTGCTAATTAATAAGTCATAATGAAAATGATCACAATCTAAAAATACTAAGTCATGCTAAAATAAGTACGGGTAATCAGTAGTCCATTAATTACATGACAAAGAAAAAAATAAAATTAAGTTATGTATTTTCGCTGTCTAAATCAATGCAAAACTAAAGAATAGATATCCAACATTATTATCATTCTTAGTGTTAGAATTCAATTTATTTTGTTAGCATTAGTATTGAATTGGTTTTGAATTGGATTGAGTTACTAACATTTATGGGCTATAAAACTTATTGGGTCATTCAAAATTCTAGGTCCAAGCTCGAAATAATATGTTAAAAGATAAAAACTATGAAAAAATTTAAGAAATATTTATAAATTACATTATAAATAAATACTTTTATATATAAAATATTTTTAAAAATTGTATACATGATGTCAGGTTGGTTTGGTTCAGTTAAAATCAGACCAAATCAATTATGGTGGTTTTTTTTTTTCCTAGCACCAAACCAAGTTAAACTAAACCACAAGTCGAATTGTTTTTCTCGATTTGACTCGGATTATCAGTTTGGTAATGTTTATTGGTTTTCTTTGTACACTCCGAATGGCCAGTATGTGCTCTAAATAATTTTATGCGGATGGATGACTACTTGTGTTTTTCCAATTTCTTGCGCGGATTGCCCTTCATACGTCTGGTTATTAATTTTTGTCCCTCAATTCTATGGTCTTTAATTTTGTCCCTACTTCTCATTTAATGAAAATTTGTCGGCTAAAATTGTTATACCCCGTATTTTGCACATTCGGAAAATTTGAGATAATTGTGACAAGTTAAAGACAAGGCCATATTTTGACCTTGTTAATATGTAAGTTGTTCATGAAAATTTTCGATGTGGAAATATCGGGGAAGGCTAAGGGCAAACTTGGAATTAGGAAAATAATTTTTTATGAATCACAAGTTAGTCATGAAATAAATTGGGCTTGGAAGAAAAAAAAAAAAGGGGGCCCAAGTGTGTGGCCGGCCCCTTAATGGGCCAAGGCCCATGTGGGGGTTTAAGTTGTGAATTAAAAGATGATTAAGTCATCTTTAACACATAGAACCATCAAGAAGATTGGTGAAAAACAAAAAAGGAAAAGACCACCCCCAACTTTCGGCCATGACCATGGAAATTTAGCCCCTTGAAATCTTGTTCCAAAAATTATTTTCTTGTGGTATTTCTACTAATTCAAGGGTTCTCTACAACGTGATATAATTGTTGAAACAAGAAAACCGCTCTTTGTTGCAAAATCACAACTCTAGCTAAGTGGAGAAGTTGAGAAGAAAAGGTAAGATTTAATCCTCTTTTATATGTTATAAAGGGTTTGTTTATGTTGTAGTATGTAGAAATGGATAGAATTCATGAAAATATGGAAGTTTGCATGGTGGTTGTGTGCATATGCATGTGGCCGTGTATATGTATATATTGTGTAGGCAAGATGAGTCAATTTTATGTAGCATTCTAGTTGTGTTTGTTGTGGACTCTATATTGAAAATGGAAGTTTGATGATTTTGGTTGAAGTTGTGAATGTTGGATATGGGCCGTGTGTGTGTGTGTTGTGTGTAGGGAGGATGGAACAATTTCTATGTAGGATGTTAGTTGATGTAGTTATGTATTTTGTGATGGAAATGAGAATTTGATAACTTAAATTGATGTTGGAATTGTTATGGGCTGATTTGGAAGTTAATGTGACTCTAGTATAATTTCTTGTATTTATGAAAATAATGTAGTTAACATGATAATTGTTAATGTGGTTCATGATTTTGGAAGACAAAAATGTATTGGGATTGTCATTGTTGGAAATTCGAGAACTCGGGTGGAATATGGTTTTGGTGGAAATGTTGGAATATTGTGTAGATTGCTTAAAATATTCTTGAATCATGTTTGAATGATTTGGAATTAGTAAATGAATATGTAAGCGTTGATATTGGGTTGAATGCACGTAGTTGGATTGAAAGTTGATGTATTATGTAGAAAAGAAGATCACTTATGTTAGAATGCGTTTTAAATTGATTGTTGGTGCTGTTGGTATTGTTGTTGGTACAGTTGTTGATGTTTTGGCCGAGCTAAATTCTCGGGGACGTTGAATGTATAAGGGAGGTGCTACCCAAATTTCTGTAGAAAAGTGTTACTTTAAGATCTAACTCCTAAAGGCTTATGGTTAATGTTTGATAATTGTGACCAATTGTAGATTTTGGGAAGTTCGGAACTTGAGATTGGATTGGCGTAAGGAGCGAATAAGGTATGTAAAGCTCTACCTTTCTTTCTTTTGGCATGTCCTAGTCATAATAGGCTATGATACGAGTCTTGGGGAAAACTCCATTCTTAGAAACCCGAGCTTAGTTATGACCCCTATTCATTTCAATGTAATTGAATTATGAACCTTATGTTTTGATATGCTTGATGAAGAATAGTTTAAACACTTTTTACTTCTAAAAGAGTCTTGTGCCATGAAACGTCCGTAACTTTTTCAAATAGAATCGGATTACTTTGAAACGTGCGTAGATGACTTCATAAGGCCTAATGTTCGTAATTTATGTACGCCACCTCGACTCGACCCGAGGTGGGCCCACAATTTCCGAACCCTCTTGTATTGTTCCATTTGGCCTAATTCTATACAGTAAATAAAAGAAACCTTTGATTACTGTCCCGACTACTAACGATAGTTGTTTTAACTATTCTATTGAATCCTATGATAAAATTTTGATATGTACTAACGGTCTCAGAAGTTTTTCTTTGACATAATCCGTTGTAAAATCCGAAAGGTACGTACTATGGCTATCGTTTGATTATTTTTCTAAATGACTTATCGTTCGGACTATTCTATCGAGTTTTTCTAAACATTTTATGATGCATAAAGCTTCTCACTACTCTACTCGTGGATGCCTCAATGCTTCCTTCACTGAGCCCGGGACAGGATATGTTATCACACGTATTCCACTGCATTGTTCGCCGAGCCTCGATGTGAGGGGGCAGGTATACATGTACATGGGTTGTGGAGTATGCTGTGCCCTGTACACATATATTATGATATGTGATGATATGATATGATATGATATGGCCATCTGATATGTTATGATATGTGCACATTCTGATATGATATGATATGTTACGGAGCTATTCCCTACTCTGGAGTATGATGTGTTGTGGCGCCAGTGACGGGGTGGCGACCACGTTCTGTTCACCGAGTCCCATAATGGGGCCGGATATGGCATATGTTCCGACACGCATTACCTATGTTTTATGAATAAGCATTTTTGGTACTCCGATTATTGCACTTATTTTCTGTACTCCCTGTTCAGTTTATGATTCTGTTTATTGTATCTCATGTTTTACATACTCAGTACCTATTCCGTACTGAACCCCTTTCTTCGGGGGCTGCGTTTCATGCCGCGCAGGTACACCCAGGTGATGTGAAGTTATAATAAAGGATGTTCCAGCAGATTTGACAAGCTCCATTTCCTCCTAGAGTGCTGCCGAGTCAGAGTTTGTGTGTATGCTTTCTCTGGATCGATGTTAGAGACTTTGCAGACAGAGTCGTGGGTATAGTATGTCAGTTGTGTAAGCGGCTTCGTCAGCCGATATGTCATTCTGTATTATGTATTAAATTCTATATGATCACAGATTCTATTTGATTTGGAAAGCATCGAAAAGAATATTTCGAGAGTTTATTATGTATTCTATCTTTATTTGATTTAAAAAGTCTATTAAGATTATGTGTGCCCTAAAGGTCTGTGGGTTCGCTCGGCTCCGGATGTGGGGCCGGGTGCCCATCACACCCTAGTGGAATTAGGGTATGACAAAGTGGTATCAGAGCCAGGTTTGTCCTAGGGGTCATCTGCAAAGTCGTGTCCAGTAGAGTCCTGTTTATGGTGTGAAGCGCGCCACATTTATAAACAGGAGGCTACGGGGCATCTAGGGATTGTTGACCTTCTTGCTATCTTAGATCGTGCGATAGAGCTGAGTCATAGGAAAATGAAATTCCTTATATGGGCTTTACATACGACGGGAGAAGGTAAGGGATGACATGGAAAGTCACAAAGGTAAGTCACGGTGTACTTGTTCTGTTATCTGAAATCGGAAGTTCTGGATGGCTGGAATGTGTTATATAACTGTATGCTCTGTAAGGTATTGTTGATATTTGTTGCGTACAGATTCTGAATAGTAAGAATGGTAAATTGGACTCGGTCAAACTTTTCAAAATGTGGTCATTCAACTAGGTATACCTAACAGGAAGAAGCATGGAAAGAAAATATCGTAAATGGACGATAAGTGGGATGTGACGTTTTAGAGAGGCTACAGATTTGGGCACGGTGTGAGGAACGATTGTAAGAAAGACGATTAACAGTCCGAAGGGTTAAAAAGGGATAACATTTGAGGTTAGTAAGAACAAGGTCTGTTGGAGGATTCAGAAAAAAAAAGGTTAACGATCAGTTTTGCTGTAGATTATTATGTATGGATGGCGAGAGGAAATCTGGACATACGGATACCTGAGTACTTATAGGTAATGGCGACGAAGGTATGTCCGCTACCATCAGTAATCTGGAAGCCCAGGACATGCAATAATCATACACATAAGTGAAAAGTGAACATTGGGAATTAAAAAGGGTAAAATAGTAATTGTACAAAGAAGGACGTATTACGAAAATGCCTCGGAACCTGTAAGACCTCGACTGGCCTCAAATCATGTAATAAAGGCCATATGAGAAAGCGGACGCGATAATATCAGAGTTAAGGCACCGGATTCCACCAAAGTTTTGAGGTTAAGCGTGCTAAGGTGGGAGCAATTTTAGGATGGGTGACCCCCTGGGAAGTATGCAAGAAATTCCAAAGATTTAGCCATAAGAGACAAATGAAAAGATAGGATGGTCTGAGTGAAATTAGAGTATACGGGATGATTGGAGACCATGCAAGGCCACACAGCACGCGACAGGCTAGACTAGAGGAGAGACAGAAAGTACGCCACAACTCTGGAGTTAGGATAGGCTTGAATAGCGTTTGGAGGTATTTTGTGGGCTAGTTGGTAATAATTATATGTGTATGTATGAATGCGTACGACATCCCATATGTGATTATATCGGCGGTCATGTGAGTCCCAACAACCGGCACTACGGTGTGGAAGGCATTAATTGAGTAAGGACACCGAAGCTTAAATGACAATAGAAATAAATGGTGCAAGTGCTATAAGGCAGGCTGTTATTATTTTCACTACAGATTAAGACTGGAAAGGCTATAATACAGCGATATTTGAAAAAGAAAGAGAGTGAGTAGATGGAAGACAAAGAGATCAAAATGTCGGAAAAAGATAAGAAATCCCGGTAAGGAAACCCGAGAGAAATTATCGGTAAAGTACGAGACTTTGAATAAAAATTCGAAGATAGGCACATGAAAAGGATAAGATGTGGGTCATATGAAGCAAAAGAGGAATGTGTGAGGTCCGAGAACCAATTTCAAAAAGTGGGACTAAAGAAGTAGTGACTACGACAAGGAATGTGAAGTAAGAAAAAGAACGATAAAGCCTTGTGACGATGACAGGAGATTTGGCATATAAAGGGACAATATGCAGTCGCGTTAATGTGATCACCTCGGGCGTAAAACTGTTCTCCTGAAAGGATGATCTAGAAGTGAAACAGATTTGCCAGCTTAAAGTGAAAATCTCGTAAACTTCAGAGTCGATGCCACAAAGGGCAAAAGCAGAAGAGTGTTCGAGAAGGAAGGAAATTAGGGAAGGTTAAGGATGAAAGTAGGAAAAATATACTAATGGGATAGTCAAGGAAGAGAAGAACCTTTGGAAATAGAACAACTGGAAATCTTTAATTATAGGAGTAAGAGGGAATGCCTTAACAATTAGCAATGGAAACCCGATTATGGTCGACATCGTTGATTGGGAAATTAGTGGTATGGAATGAGAATTCAGGTGAGGTTTGAGAGATTCGGTCTTGAAGGAATTAGAAAAAAAAAATGTAAAGAATGTGTATGGAAGACCGCTCGGTCATAGTGTCGTAAGTACAGTTAAAGGCTCAATGAGCAAGTATAGAAAGAGTACAAATCGTAAGGATTTTGTATTAAGAGCAAAAATAGTGGACGCTCAAAACGTATGGATGCACGGCTGCAGTACGAGCGTACAGTTAAGGAGACTTACGAGCAAATGAACTAAATGTGCGCGAGGATGAATAGTAGATAGGAAGATAAAGGAATATTGACAAATGATGATATAGACAAGAAGAAAGAAATGAAAATCTATGGTAAGAAGTTTTGATATGTTATGCACAGAATCGGAAACAAGGACGAGGAATGAGGTAATTATCATAGCCGAAAGTACTCGAAGACTGTTGACACACAAGGAGCCCCTTAAAGGAGAAGTAAGGATTCAATAATAACAATATAGTTATGATATTTTGGATGCGATATAGAAAAAAAATGCAGAGATGGTTTAAATCAAGTTACCAAGATAGAGTCGGTACTAAGGGCAAGTAGAAATTAATCAGGGTTGAATCAAAGACCCCTCCCGATACTGATTGTAAGATAACTGAGAGAAGTCAAGGAAAAGCGTAGAGATTAGTGAAACGTCGCGAAGGTATTTCTTGAGCTAACGTGCATATTTTCACATGTCCTCGTAAAGATTGTGACCTAATGAGTGGCGGAAAGTTAAGAGCAAAACCGCGGAGGAAGGGCAATAGAAGAATTTGGATTAAAGGCAAAAGAGTGACACGAGGTAATAGGTCTAAGGTATGACAAGTTAAATTATGGAAATTATATAATGATTTAAGCAGGATGATCAGGACTAGGTAAAGTTATACCTCAAGAAAGTAGTGAGATTTCACAAGGTTTCCCACATCTATTATATCGGACAGAGGGCATAGTGTATAGTAATTTCTGGAAGTCTTTTCGGAAGGAAGTGAGGACACAAATAAGTCTTAGCACAGCATTAGCTTTTAACTGACAGACAGGCTAAGCGTGTATCAAAGGCAGCAAGAATGGACACTTGCCATTGGTTGAGTTTACTGGTAATAATAGCCGCCGTTCTGGCATTCAGAAGACACCGTATAAGGCTCTGTGTGGCAAGAGGTGTGCGCCGTCACTTGGCTGGTTTAATAGTGACAAGGCTAAGCTACTTGGCACGAATATAATTCAACGGACAGTTGATAAGGTGAAACTCATTCGGGAACGGCTATTAGCAGCTCGGAGTCAACATAAATCATATGCATGAAATCGACGTCAACACTTAGAAGTCCAGATTGGTGACCGGGTATTTCTGAAAGTATCACCCATCAAGGATGTTATGAGATTCGGTCAACAGGGAAAGCTTAGCCCGAGACATATTGGGCTTTATCGGATCATTTGTAAGGTGGGCAAGGTTGCCTATGAATTAGACCTACCATCTAACTTAGCGGCAGTACACCCAGTGCTCCACGTATCTATGCTTTGAAAATGCATTAGTGACCCTTCCAGAATGTTTCCCGTGGAAGACATCCAAGTGACAAAGGAATTGTCCTACGAGGTACAGCCAATAGCCATACCAGATCGTCAGGTGAGGAGATTGCGTAATAAAGGTGTGGCATCCGTTAAAGTATTATGACGGAACAATAATAGGAAGGAATTGAAGAGGAGACGAAGAAGGAATAACCCACCTATTTCCTATACCCACAGGTACTCAAAATTCCTTGTTTGGCTATATTGGTGGATGAATGAATTGTATATGATAACCATAAAAAGAAACTTCCCCAAAATGCTCATAAGTCCCGATAAGACTAGTTTAACATTCGAGGACGAATGTTCTAAAGGGGGGGGGGGGGGGGGGATGTTATACCCCGTATTTTGCACATTCGGAAAATTTGAGATAATTGTGACAAGTTAAAGACAAGGCCATATTTTGACCTTGTTAATATGTAAGTTGTTCATGAAAATTTTCGATGTGGAAATATCGGGGAAGGCTAAGGGAAAACTTGGAATTAGGAAAATAATTTTTTATGAATCACAAGTTAGTCATGAAATAAATTGGGCTTGGAAGAAAAACAAAGGGGGGGCCCAAGTGTGTGGCCGGCCCCTTAATGGGCCAAGGCCCATGTGGGGGTTTAAGTTGTGAATTAAAAATCTGACTAAGTCATCTTTAACACATAGAACCAACAAGAAGATTGGTGAAAAACAAAAAAGGAAAAGACCACCCCAACTTTCGGCCATGACCATGGAAATTTAGCCCCTTGAAATCTTGTTCCAAAAATTATTTTCTTGTGGTATTCCTACTAATTCAAGGGTCCTCTACAACGTGATATAATTGTTGAAACAAGAAAACCGCTCTTTGTTGCAAAATCACAACTCTAGCTAAGTGGAGAAGTTGAGAAGAAAAGGTAAGATTTAATCCTCTTTTATATGTTATAAAGGGTTTGTTTATGTTGTAGTATGTAGAAATGGATAGAATTCATGAAAATATGAAAGTTTGCATGGTGGTTGTGTGCATATGCATGTGGCCGTGTATATGTATATATTGTGTAGGCAAGATGAATCAATTTTATGTAGCATTCTAGTTGTGGTTGTTGTGGACTCTATATTGAAAATGGAAGTTTGATGATTTTGGTTGAAGTTGTGAATGTTGGATATGGGCCGTGTGTATGTGTTGTGTGTAGGGAGGATGGAACAATTTCTATGTAGGATGTTAGTTGATATAGTTATGTATTTAGTGATGGAAATGAGAATTTGATAACTTAAATTGATGTTGGAATTGTTATGGGCTGATTTGGAAGTTAATGTGACTCTAGTATCATTTCTTGTATTTATGAAAATAATGTAGTTAACATGATAATTGTTAATGTGGTTCATGATTTTGGAAGACAAAAATGTATTGGGATTGTCATTGTTGGAAATTCGAGAACTCGGGTGGAGTATGGTTTTGGTGGAAATGTTGGAATATTGTGTAGATTGCTTAAAATATTCTTGAATCATGTTTGAATGATTTGGAATTAGTAAATGAATATGTAAGCGTTGATATTGGGTTGAATGCACGTAGTTGGATTGAAAGTTGATGTACTATGTAGAAAAGAATTTCACTTATATTAGAATGCGTTTTAAATTGATTGTTGGTGCTGTTGGTATTGTTGTTGGTATAGTTGTTGATGTTTTGGCCGAGCTAAATTCTCGGGGACGTTGAATGTATAGGGAAGGTGCTGCCCAAATTTTTGTAGAAAAGTGTTACTTTAAGATCTAACTCCTAAAGGCTTATGGTTAATGTTTGATAATTGTGACCAATTGTAGATTTTGGGAAGTTCGGAACTTGAGATTGGATTGGCGTAAGGAGCGAATAAGGTATGTAAAGATCTACCTTTCTTTCTTTTGGCATGTCCTAGTCATAATAGGCTATGATACGAGTCTTGGGGAAAACTCCATTCTTAGAAATCCGAGCTTAGTTATGACCCCTATTCATTTCAATGTAATTGAATTATGAACCTTATGTTTTGATATGCTTGATGAAGAATAGTTTAAACACTTTTTACTTCTAAAAGAGTCTTGTGCCATGAAACGTCCGTAACGTTTTCAAATAGAATCAGATTACTTTGAAACGTGCGTAGATGACTTCATAAGGCCTAATGTTCGTAATTTATGTACGCCACCTCGTCTTGACCCGAGGTGGGCCCACAATTTCCGAACCCTCTTGTATTGTTCCATTTGGCCTAATTCTATACGGTAAATAAAAGAAACCTTTGATTACTGTCCCGACTACTAACGATAGTTGTTTTAACTATTCCATTGAATCCTATCATAAATTTTGATATGTACTAACGGTCTCAGAAGTTTTTCTTTGACATAATCCGTTGTAACATCCGAAAGGTACGTACTATGGCTATCGTTTGATTATTTTTCTGAATGACTTATCGTTCGGACTATTCTATCGAGTCTTTCTAAATATTCTATGATGCATAAAGCTTCTCACTACTCTACTCGTGGATGCCTCAATGCTTCCTTCACTGAGCCCGGGCCAGGATATGTTATCACGCGTATTCCACTGCATTGTTCGCCGTGCCTCGATGTGAGGGGGAAGGTATACATGTACATGGGTTGTGGAGTATGCTGTGCCATATACACACATTCTGATATATGATAATATGATATGATATGGCCATCTGATATGTTTGATATGTGCACATTCTGATATGATATGATATGTTACGGAGCTATTCCCTACTCTGGAGTATGCTGTGTTGTGGCGCCAGTGACGGGGTGGCGACCACGTTCTGTTCACTGTGTCCCATAATGAGGCCGGATATGGCGTATGTTCTGACATGCATTCCCTATGTTTTGTGAGTAAGCATTTTGATATTCCGGTTATTGCACTTACTTTTCTGTACTCCCTGCTCAGATTATGATTCTGTTTATTGTATCTCATGCTTTACATACTCAGTACCTATTCCGTACTGACCCCCTTTCTTCGGGGGCTGCGTTTCATGCCGCGCAGGTACACCCAGACGATGCGAAGTTATTATAGAGGATGTTCTAGCAGAGTTGGCAAGCTCCATTTGCTTCTGGAGTGCTGCCAAGTCAGAGTTTGTATGTGTGCTTCTTCTGGATTGATGTTAGAGACTTTGCAGACAGAGTCGTGGGTATAGTATGTCAGTTGTGTATGCGGCTTCAACAGCCGATATGTAATTCTGTATTATGTTAAATTCTGTATGATTATAGATTCTGTTTGATTCGGAAAGCATCGAACAAGCATATTTTGAGAGTTTATTATATATTTTATTTTTATTTGATTTAAAAAGTCTACCAAGATTATGTGTGTTCCAAAGGTCTGTGGGTTCGCTCGGCTTCGGATGTGGGGCCGGGTGCCCATCACACCCTAGCGGAATTCGGGTGTGACAATATTACCTAATATAAAAGCATATATTCTGATATGATATGATATGTTACGGAGCTATTCCCTACTCTGGAGTATGCTGTGTTGTGACGCCAGTGACGGGGTGGCGACCACGTTCTGTTCACCGTGTCCCATAATGGGGCCGGATATGGCATATGTTCTGACATGCATTCCCTATGTTTTGTGAGTAAGCATTTTGATATTCCGGTTATTGCACTTACTTTTCGAATCCGTAACATATGATAATATGATATGATATGGCCATCTGATATGTTTCATATGTGCACATTCTGATATGATATGATATGTTACAGAGCTATTCCCTACTCTGGAGTATGCTGTGTTGTGGCGCCAGTGACGGGGTAGCGACCACGTTCTGTTCACTGTGTCCCATAATGGGGCCGGATATGGCATATGGTCTGACATGCATTCCCTATGTTTTGTGAGTAAGCATTTTGATATTCCGGTTATTGCACTTACTTTTCTGTACTCCCTGCTCAAATTATGATTCTGTTTATTGTATCTCATGCTTTACATACTCAGTACCTATTCCGTACTGACCCCCTTTCTTCGGGGGCTGCGTTTCATGCCGCGCAGGTACACCTAGGTGATGTGAAGTTATTATAAAGGACGTTCCAGCAGATTTGGCAAGCTCCATTTGCTCCTGGAGTGCTGTCGAGTCAGAGTTTGTGTGTATGCTTTCTCTGGATCGATGTTAGAGACTTTGCAGACAGAGTCGTGGGTATAGTATGTCAGTTGTGTAAGCGGCTTCGTCAGCCGATATGTCATTCTGTATTATGTATTAAATTCTATATGATCACAGATTCTGTTTGATTTGGAAAGCATCGAAAAGAATATTTCGAGAGTTTATTATGTATTCTATCTTTATTTGATTTAAAAAGTCTATTAAGATTATGTGTGCCCTAAAGGTCTGTGGTTTCGCTCGGCTTCGGATGTGGGGCCGGGTGCCCATCACACCCTAGTGGAATTAGGGTGTGACAAAAATATCCTTATGCGCTGGTGTACCAAACTAGAGATTCTGGGTTCGATCCCCAACAAAGCCAAAAAAAATCGCAAGGCAAAGTTTCATAGAAACTATACATTGTCCGGTATAGTTATGTAGAAATGAAGTTGATTCTAAAGTTTATATAAACTTTGCCTTGTCCTGCATAAGTTTTTTTAGAAATGAAATTATGCCGGATAAATTAATTTCTACAGAACAATGTCAGACAAGACATAGTTTTTATGTAACTTTGCCCGACAAGGAAAAGTTGAGAAATTAGGTCATAAATCTGAATTTCTTTTTTTTATTTTTTCTATGTCAAGGATATTTTCGACCACTTTTTTGTAACTTAGAGTATCGAATGGCAAAAATTAAAAACCAACAATTTGAGAGGCAAAATTTAAAGGAAATTTTACATAGTGTAAAAAACATATAAGAGATATTTATCTTTAGTAACTACACTTTATTTTAATTACATCTAGTAGCTAAATGTTGTATTTCAATTACACAAGGTAACTAATTCAAAATTCATTTCCCCTAAATTCTTTCAACTTTTCTTCTCTCCTCTTTTACCATCTCACCACTGTCCTTCTTCCTCCCTCAATTTTCCGGAACCACCACCGGCGGCGAAACTCCGATAGCACCCACCAGATCTGTCACCACGCCCTCCATCTCCAGCCACCACGAAACCACCAACCCCACAGTCCCTCCACTGCTCCTCAAACCACCAGCCCATCTCCAATCCCACGCCACATTGCCATCTCAGTCCAAAACCAGCTCCGGCGAAACCCATTCGGCCTAAAACAACCACCTACATGCCCAACATACCAACTGCTCCTTTTTCTCCCTCTCGTCTCTCTCCCTGTTCTGTTGTTCGCCGCTTCCGGAGCTGATCACCGGATGGTGTATCTCATATCTAAGTGTACTTTCTTAGATCTAAGTGTATTTTATTTCTTGTATCTCAGATCTGAGTGTATTCATTATTTTTTTAGTGTAAAATAGAGTGTTTCTTTATGTATTTTTCGCCTGTATTACAAATGAATACAGTGAATTCTGAATACAGTTGAATATCCCTTTATTTTTTTGCATTTATGTTGTTTGAATACAACCGAATTTAAATACAATAAGTTGAGTACAGTGTAAAAGTAGCTACGAATGAATACAGTCGAACTGAATACATCAAAATACAGCCAAATTTAAATACATGTTATTGTAGCTACGAAATGTAATTAACAAAAGTATAGTTATGCCTAAAAAGAACACCAAAGTATAGTCATTTGTGAAAATTGTCCAAATTTAAAGACCACCCCAAGATAGGGGACGGGGCATTCGTGCGAATTGCCCTTGAAATTGTAGTTAATTGTGAAGTGGGCTTTTACCAGTTGAGTAGGCCAAGTTTTGCTTATTTTGATACATTATGGGATTGGGCGCGAGCCACAACCCAATACAAGATTATTTAGACAAAAGCTTCTAGAGATAATCTTGAGTTAAGAAGAATAAGGTATAAGTGTAGGGATACCCATTTTTAACGTCATCATTTAACTTGTGTTTACTTCTTAAAAAAAATTGTGCATGCATTTCGTTTGAATAACTTCAGATATACGGTGTGAAAGTTAGTGTTGACATAATGTCTGAAGTTCAGTCATTTTTCTCTTACTTCATGCACATACAGTTGAAGTTTAACCCTTTTTGTTTGGAGTTCTGTCATTTTTGCTTGACTTCAGCCATTTTATGTTTAAAGTTCAAGCAAAAACGATCAAAGTCCAACCATTTTTGTCTAAATTTCAGGCAAAAATACATGAACTCCACTCATATATTTGTTAAAGTTTGATTTATCAATCTTACGTTTAAACACCACATGTCCAAAATAGATATTTGTGCAAGAATTCGACAAAAGTACGTACAGATTAAATTGCAATGTCAAAAAAAATTAGCTCGTGAAATTTTTACGAAGAATAAGTGCATTTAATAGCAAGTGGATGAAAACCCATACTATGAGCCTGTTTGGATGGGCTTAAAATATGCAGCTTATAAGCCAAAAAAAAAAAAAGTTCGGGTAGGCTAACTTATTTTTTTTTGGCTTATAAGCTGTTTTCAGCTTATAAGCTGCTTTAGATAAGTTAAGCCAAAAGGGCCCAGTTATTTTTTTGGACTTATTTTATGCACAAAATGACTTTAAGCTGACCAGCCAAACACTCAAAAAAGCTGAAAACAGCTTATAGACAACTTGTAAGCCAATCCAAACGGGCTCTATGTGTTTTGATGGAATTGAATTGGAAATCGGGAGCTATTAATTCTCATTGGACTTGGAAAAAGGAAATAAAAGGATTTGTCATTGTCATAATTTTAATTAATACCATAAAGATTTGTCCTTGGGAAGTGGGAAACTTAATTCTAAATTGAGAAACTCGAGTATACTCTCTCCGTTCACTTTTACTTATTAACTATTTCTTAATGAAATTAACTATTAAATAGATTTTCATTTTTATATATTATTTTTCACATATCAAGATAAGATAATTTTTTTCCTGTTTTACCCTTAATTTATTTATCAAGACTTCTAGAAATTGTAATGGTCAATTTTACTTAACCAATACATAGCATTGGAATTGACACAAACCTCTTCGTTAACCCTCCTAATTTCGTATCAAAATATAGAGAGCATAATTACTCCACTTAAACTCATCTTTGGAATATTTTTTTCTTCAAAAGTATTTTTAAAACTCTCCAGCTAGTCAAAAAAAATTGTCAGCATCTTCTTTATGAAATGGACGAAGATGTGAAAATCATTTTTTGCTTCAAAAATTACAACAATGTTTGGCTCCAAAAAATTTGGTCATGTTATAAACCATTTGTCAAGTTGTATTTTGGATGTATTATTAATGATTATACAATTAGAAGTGTATATTGTACCACTTGACTTAAAGTGATAAATACAACTTGCAAGTGCAAGTTGTATCTTAGTTGTACCAAGTTGTGTTCAAGTTGTATATGTTGTAGGTTTAGAGGCAAAACTCTTCTATAAATAGGGAGCTTTGTTTCTCATTTGTAACACCAAGAAAAATGATAATACAATATCTCCCTCCTCTTTACAAAGTTATTTTAGTTTGCTTCTCTTATTTATTTGCAATTATATAATTTCATAACACGTTATCAACACGAGACTCTATTACAGTTGAATTCCAATAATTCAACATTGACGAGTTGTTTGGGGTATGATATTGGTCGGTGCTCTCTCTCTCCACGAAAACCTTTGTCGAGAGAAAGTTTAAACTTTGAATTTATAATTTTTTTGCTCACCTCAAGGTAAGTATTTTATTGTTGTATACATTAAATCAAGTCTAGTAGCAATTATTTCTTATATTACTAAAAGTCAAGCAATTCAATATTTTACATAATCCTATAGAGTTAGCAAGCAATATATGGCCACTAGTAGTGGCAATATTTCATAATTAAGTTATGTTATGGCTGAATTATATTTACGCCTATAACCACTAGAAGTGGTAATATTTTCATGCGCTTATTGTTATTACAACTGAAAATATATGAGAGAAAAATTCTCTACATTATGTGTATGATTCGATTTGCTCGTGAAGTAGCATTATCTTGAAAAAGGTCCTAAGCTATCATAATATGATATGCTTAAGGCACAATAAGATATGTGTTATTCCCGAAGAGTGAGAACTTTTGATAAATGTTACACATACAAATTCATTCCCTGAAGTGAATGTGACAATATTTAGTAAAGTTTATAAGTATGGACGTGCTCTTGATTGTGAAGATATCACGACTCATCTCCAGAAGAGGTAGAATAATTGGGCAAAAAAATATTCCAAATAGTTTATGTTTTACTCCCAAAGTAGTAAACTCAAAAATTTGCTTCCGGTGTAGCAAACTGTGAATTCTACTCCCGAAATAGTAGAACTCTTAAATCTACTCCTGAAGCAGTAGAACTCTGAAATTTACTCCTGAAGTAGTAAACATTATGAAATCTACTCTCGAAATACTAATACTCTAAACTCTACTCCTAAAGTAGTAGAATTGTGGAATTTACTCCTGAAGCAGTAAAACTTTAAAATTTACTCCCGAAGTAATAAAATATTTTAAACTTTACTCCCAAAGTGGTAAAACTTTAAACTTTATTCCTGAAGTAGTAAAATCTTGAAACTTTACTCCAAAAGTAGAAAGAATTAGTAAATATCTTAGAATTATTCTGAAGCAATGTCTTCTTGTGCTTGAGCAAAATAACGAGTTAGTGATGAACATCATATTTCAAGCACATCTGAATTATGATCAAGTTTCATTCATTGACGTGAATGAAGAAATACCACTCCCAGAGAGATAAAATAACAAGTGATATACATGTTATTTTTGTGGTATGAAATTAAGGCATTGCAACACGTACTTGTCATACGTAGAAACATCTTGAATAATTTTATTAAAGTATCATTTTAAGGCAAAGGGAGGAAAGTAGAATGCTTTCTGCTATAACCACATTAATACATTATGGTTAGTTGTTATTGATTTCCTCGAAGGAAATAAACATTGATGTATTTCTTCCTGAAAGATGTGATTACTATGTGGTTGCCGCTTTGATACAAAACATTCAGATGTTAATAGCTAATCTCCCTGAAGGAGATATTTGAAATACTAAAGTTTAGAGCTTAACGTTTATTTTTCGTAATTTATAGTTTAAAATTGTCTTTAAATTTCCATTTGATTACTATTTTCTTTTGTGACACCAGTAGTGTCTAACCAAACCTTCTTTCGTGATACCAGATGTATCTAAAAAATATTTGGTAGTAGAAACTAGTGATCACGGGCTTCAGAAGGGCTAATTGTTTATCTATAAGTATCATGACACCGGCAGTGTCCAAATAGTATCTGATTATGGTAAATAAATTAAAGTCTCTCGCAGAGGATATATATGATAGCATCATTTGTCCTAGATTGGAATCGTTACAAGTAGAACACAGATTATAGTGAACCTGAAGTTTACTAGCAATAAAATTGGTTATCATATTGGGACTACAAATGATTGGAATATTGAATATCTTTAAGCTACTACGGGTAAGAAATACGTATATGAAACGTTACCCGGGCATGATGGATCACATGTCATAATAAACTAGAAGTTTATGACATAAAATCTCATGCAATAGTAAATCAGAAGTTTACTAAAATATATAGACCTCGTCATGGTAAACTTAAAGTTTACGGTACAAATAATTTTATCAGTTTACAAGACCATTTTGGTCGTCCTGATTTAAATCTGATGTGCTAATTAAGTATCAAAATATATTGAAGAACTAGAAGATTCTTCAACAATTTGTTTGTGTTGCTTGTTCTCATGATCAGTTGATTACACAGCTAATGTTGGGACTGAATCCCCTAAAATTCTGGAAAGTATAAAAGGTGAATATAGGCCCCTTCACCTGCAATGTGATTTCTCAAATAGATGTATCTATGAGACGGTCACATGTACGTTTATTGTCAATTGACAGTTTGCCATTTACGAAGTTGCTTGCTCAAAATAATTGAGTTGGAAACATAATTTCCAGATTATGTAATCAAGACAATTCATCTTGATAATGCTGGTTTATATGTAAACTGGTTTGGCAGTGGATGCCTCCATAATATAGCTAAACCATTGCT
The DNA here is from genome assembly GCF_019175385.1 of Lycium barbarum. NCBI lineage: Eukaryota > Viridiplantae > Streptophyta > Magnoliopsida > Solanales > Solanaceae > Lycium > Lycium barbarum. The sequence continues at coordinate 57,122,740 of NC_083341.1, read as the reverse complement.
TATGAGAACAAAACTTCAGATATATGATATATTGCATACAATGACACTTGTATGCTTCAGACCAATAAATATGATAAATTCTCCCCTCATAATTGGTTCAGGGTCAGAAACTAGATATTTCCATCTTATAGCTTTTGATGTGCGGTATATGATTAATTGATATACCATGATGCACACAGATAAATTTTCCAAAGAAAATGGGGATATGTTTTAGTTTTTCTAACATAAGGGGGAGAGAATATGCAGCTAAGAAATATGTTGTGAAATATCATCAGTATGATCCTCAGATAATTCAAGTCCAATGATGGAAGGATTTGCTGAACCAACTATTTCATATTTCATCTCTAAAATGCTCCTAATGTCCCTTGTTATACCCCATTTTAACCGGGTTAAAGTAGAAGTACAACATATTGGTGATTCCTATTTTTGCTTATTTTAAGGAGTCGCCACCTAATTAATTTAACGGTGAATTAGGACACCTAATTTAGTAACTAAGGTAAAGCTAACTAAACCTCGTCAATAGTCTGCTTAATCAGTGTGATTCTAAGTAAGGGTTCTATATTATCCTAAAGGGAAGGTGTTAGACATCCTTTAGAATCCGTTAACTACGGTTATCCGACCAAACTTAGGTTAATTAATTAAGGCTAAATATAATGTTTAAACTTTAGAAAATAATTTAAAAATATTGCTAAAGTTTTAAAGGAAAATATATTTGTGCTATTTAAAACAATACTTTATAAACATTACTAATGCTTTAAATAAAAATGCTATTTAGAATAAGACTTGCACAAAATATAATAATCTCGCATAAAAGAAAACTTTAAAATAAAACTCATAAATGTTGCTAATGCCTTTAAATGGAAGTATGATAATCCTATTCATAATAAGATTTGCAAAATATGATAATTGCATATAAGTAGAAGAAAATGTGAGTCGTGCAGTGCTTTAGTAAATATTTGCAACAACTCAAATGATAAAATATTAATGCGGTTTAGAAGTATAACAAAATACGAGAATAGTTAATGTGTTTTTGTCTCCCTTTTATTATTTTTTATTAACTATGCTTAATTAGAACAATGTGTAATTAAACCAAACTTGAAATACTTAGATTTATATATTTTGTGCATATCCATGATATTCAAATCCCTAAGGTGATAAATAAACAAAGAATAATTCTCTGATTCAAAGCATGGGTTCTTATTATTGAAAATCAATGATTCTAGCAAAGGTAAATGTTATAAATGATGTAAATAATTTTAGGATAAATGTTATAGATAATGTAAATAATAATGAAGCCCACGGAATTAACTACCCTTTATACTAAAAACTAACCCACTAATTTTACTTGAATTCATCTAAGTTAAGAAAATAAGATAAGACAAGGTGTTAGTCATACAAAACAAATCAAAAATACACAACAAGAAAAAATAAGGTAGAGGGGAAGAAAATTGAATGGATCTGATCCATTATTCAGGGCCCAACTGCTGCGAATTAATAATGCTATTGGGCTTTGGCCCAAAACTCGTTTCTTTCTTTCGCATATAGGCTGTGGACAGAACTGGACAGAGGAATAGTATTTTCGTTGGGCCTTGGCCCAACACCGAATGCGGATGACGAGTCCCTCGGACTCGTATGCGAAGGTCATGCATAAAATAAAAGGAAATTGATTAGTATCTACTCAATGATTACGGTTAAACATGTAAAATATAAATTAACAATCTGATAGATTATGTATGTACTATGTATATTTAAGTATATCTCATGTATTTTCATGAACATACTTGCCATATGCATGCATATATATAATTCACATGTACGAATACCTACTGCCCATAAATTCTGAAATAAATATGATCACATTGAAATGAAACGAGACTGAAGAAAGGAACAATTATTAAATTCCCAATAATACCGAGACTGAACTAATCTTTCTAATTCATCAAATGACTACAATAGTTGATTAGTTTTGCACCTACTAGTAGTGATCTTCAACGATTACACATTCACAGTTGCATGTCTTAACAGTAACAGTAACAACAACCTTTAAACTAGGTAAGGTATCCATCAATTCTACTACTTTATTCTACTAGGAGTCAAACAAAATAAAGATAGCATTTCTCACGTAGAAGTAAAGAAAGGCGATTTCACGTAGCAACTAGCAAATATTAAAGTTGTAAGTTTGTGCAGGACATCTCGGAAGGAAAAATAGGCATTTGACGTGTTCATACAACATTCTAAGAATAACAGCTATATGCAATGAGGGAGAATAGATTCAAATCCAACAGAGGGAAACCCAAGAGCATACTACTGAACACATTGACACTTAGGCAGATTTGACGACTTTGCACATGACTCATGGTAATTAAATTAACAAACCTACAGCTCAGATTGACTTAGGCCTAGACAACAAATAAATCTAGTGATAACCTAACAGACCTGTAATGGACATAAATTCTTTACATACTTTACCAACTTGTAATTTATCAATGAACCATAGACTAAATCACATTGGAGTTCCCTCACATGCTAACAACTGGACTAGGTTTGGATTACAATAATGGCAACAGGACACAGGCCAATACTTAACTTAAACTAATCTTCGATCTCGCTAAACATGCTTTCAACAGTTCATAGAGTACATTGCGCGCATATAAATAAGCTACAAACACACTGAGAATCTAAACCACTCTGAAACAGAGAAAACAATGGCCACACACAGCCTAAAAACTGCGAGTAACATGCCAGTGTCATTCAAATGATATACTAAAGATCAAATTATCCACCACAGAGTAAAACATACTAAACTCAAACTAAACAAAACTAAACCGAACTAATCTAAGCAGATTTGGAATAATATCTACCAATGTTATCACATTACCTAAACCAACAAAATGTAAAGCATATGAAAACAGATAATACGAAACAGAGGCTGAAGTAGGCACAACTTCGATCGAACTGATTACTCAACGTATTGAATCTCGACTAAACAGGACCTAAGCTACCAGATAAGCAGGACTTAAATTCTCTTAAGCATGATTAAACTTAGCAAATAATAAGGACACAACTAAACACAACCAACTTTAACATATGCAATCATAATTTAAACCGCCTAACTACAATATTATGCTAGCAAACTCCAACATGCCAAATCGAACACCTGACGACACTTATTCCTTGACTAATACTGAAACCGAAACAAGTACATGTCGACATAGAAAGATAACTCATACAAACATCACATCGAAAATAAAATGAACTTCAAAGAAGAGTTGAAATTGCTGACCTTCTTCGGGTGCAGCGAAATGAGGCCTCGAATCTTCGATCTATTTCGAACACTGCGAGTCCCGAATTCGTACACACTCGAATCCAAACAGAGATCAAAGGGGCAAAACAAAAACAACGATGTAGATTTTTCTTGATATCAGAAACTGCAACAACTACTAAGCATTAAAACTTTTTGGGATTTTGAGCGAGTAAAACAAAAGATTCTAATTTTTATGGAATTTCCAAGCGGCTGAAGGAAAAGATCTTAGGGGGGACTTTTGCGACTCCGACTTCGAACCCCCTTTTTAAAGGACTCAAAACAGGACTATTTATAGGGTGGATTAGGGTTTTCTTGTGACGAAGAGAGAGAGGAGCGGGGGGACAAGACGAAGTGGGGGTGACAGTGGCGTGGGAGAGACAAACAAAAGTGGGGGGGGGGGGGGGGGGAGCGGCGTGTTGGAGAGGAGAGAAGAGAGAGGAAGGAGCGAAGAGAGAGACAGAGAGGAGAGAAAAGGGATAGAGAGAGAAACAGGGAGGTGGCGGCGTGGCTGAAGGAAAAATGAAAGGGAACCCTACCCGTTTTCATTTAATTAAGAAACGGGTCGGGTCCCTTTTTGGGATGGATCGGGTTTAATGGATAATGGGCTGGGCAAAATTAAAAAGAATGGGCTGGTCCGAAATGTTGGTTAATTATTTGGGCTGGGGTGAATTAAAATGGGTAGTGGCTTATGAAAAATTGTTTTTGGGTTAATCCGAAAATGTTGGAGGTGAATTGGGCTTGTATTTGAACTAATAATAATAACAATAATAATAATAATAATAATAGCTAGTTACTGTAATAGTATAATGAAACGCCGGTATTGATAAGAGGCTAATAATTATAGTAAAAATATAAATATATTTTTTAATTTGCCAAAAATATTAGAAGCGTAAATAGCTATTTCGGAGGAGAGACGGGACAAAATTGGGTGTCAACAACTTGTCTTTCTTTGCCCGGTAATGATGAAAAGAATTTTTGGGCAAAGACGTTGACTCAGTAGCCTATTTTGTCCCGGCTAAAGGATTCTGGAAGACTAAGAGTAAGAGGATTTTGGGTAAAGAAAATTTGAGAGGATTACGGCTGAACTCCGGCCTCCGAGTTGCCTACATATATCAGATTGTAAGAGAATCAGGTCGCGTGTAGTTCTGGGATAACTACGACACCTTATGAATAACGAATCCCGATTAGCGCGAATATTTGGGGTTGGAGACGAGTGTTCGAGGTAGATCCTTGACCCGTGTCGGGAAGTCTGATTATCCTTCCCAACAAATTGCCCCAGTTCGCTGCCGAAGAAATAGTTCCACGAGTTGATGTGCAATGCCAACTTTAATATTGTCACTTTCAAAAAGCCACAAGCTAAAAACAATCGTTAGTGATAAAGAAATATATGTAAATAAGACGGGGTTGGAGAAGTTTACACTTGTAATCCCTGTTTCGAAAGTTGAATCCACAACATACTTTGGAGATGAATTAAATTTATGGCTTCCACTTGAAGAAGAATTAAGTCGACATTGATATCCACTTTAACGAAAGCTAAATCCACATCCACATTTGTTTTTAAGGAAATCTAAAACCATGGTGATGTCCACTTTTGAGGAAGTCTAATTTATGACCATATTCAAGCCCATATGTACAAAATTCACTGTGTGTAAATATTAATCCACGTCCTTATCCACGAAATACATGCCCCCATCATAAAACTCATGATGTAGAAAAACGAATTCATGTCCACATCCACAAAATCCACTATGCACAAATATAAATCCACGTCCACGTCCACGGTACAAAAAAAAAATTCACATCCACTTCCACAAACTTTAAGAGCGAAAAATAAATCCACTTCCTCGTCCGCATTCCGCGGTACAGAAAAAAAAGATAAATCCACATCCACCTCGACAGGCTTTAAGAGCGAAAAAAAAAATCCACTTCCACGTCCGCATTCCACGGTACAAAATATAAATCCACATCCACTTCCACAAACTTTACAGGCGAGAAAATAAATCCACTTCCACGTCCGCATTCCACGGTACAAAAATATAAATCCACATCCACTTCCACGGTACAAAAATATAAATCTACATCCACTTCTACGGTACAAAAATATAAATCCACATCCACTTCCACGGTACAAAAATATAAATCCACATCCACTTCCACGGTACAAAAATATAAATCCACATCCACTTCCATGGTACAAAATGTAAATCCACATCCACTTCCACGGTACAAAATGTAAATCCACATCCACTTCCACGGTGCAAAAATATAAATCTACATCCACTTCCGTGGTACGAAAAATATAAATCCACATCCACTTCCACGGTACAAAAATATAAATCCACATCCACTTCCACGGTACAAAATATAAATCCACATCCACTTCCACGGTGCAAAAATATAAATCCACATCCACTTCCGTGGTACAAAAAATATAAATCCACATCCACTTGCATGGTATAAAAATATAAATCCACATCCACTTCCACGGTACAAAATATAAATCCACATCCACTTCCACGGTGCAAAAATATAAATCCACATCCACTTCCGTGGTACAAAAAATATAAATCCACATCCACTTCCACGGTATAAAAATATAAATCCACATCCACTTCCACGGTACAAAAAATATAAATCACATCCACTTCCACAAAATTTGTAATGCAAGAAAGATAAATCCACGTCCACATCCACAATGTTCATAATGCAAAAAGATAAATCCACTTCCACGTCCACATCCACAAAATCCACAGGGTGAAAATATAAGTCCACGTCCACTTTTGAAAATTGTATAATGCAAGAAAGATAGATCCACTTCCACGTCCACAATGTTCATAATGCAAAAAGATAAATCCACTTCCACGTCCACAATATCCACAATGCATAAAATAAATCCACGTCCACTTCCACAAAATTTTATAATGGAAAAATATAAATCCACTTCCACGAAGTCATTCGTGCGAAAAAATGTAAATCCACGTCCACTTTCAAAAGGTTTATAATGCAAGAAAGATAAATCCACGTCCACGTCCACAATGCTCATAGTGCAGAAAAATATATAATTTGTAATGTAGAAATGTATATCCACGTTTATATCCACATCCACAAAACCATTCGTGAAGAGATATAATTCCACATCCTAAACCATGTCCCGTTGAGACGTAAGTTAAATCTACAATTGTCTCCACGATTTGACACATGATGCAAGATTTCGATCTTGCCATCTCATTAAATACCACATTCTAAAAAGAACCTGTTAGCGACTTGAAATAAATAAATATGTATGAAGTGATGAACAAAATTGAAGAATTTAAACCGATAACAGGTGACCATGTCCGTATCCACTTTGAAGAAGGTTAAATCCACGATCATGTGCCCTTGGTCCCTCGAGAAATGCCACGAGCTAAAACAACTGTTAGTGGTAAGAATATGTAAATAACTGGGTTTGAAAGAATTACGCTCACAACCCTTGGTTGAGAAGATAAATTCATGTCCACTGTTGCGATCCAAATTTCATGAAGACTGGAACAGCATCCACCGCTTAGCGCAAGCTAACTTTACATCCACATTGAAGAATATTTGCCTTTTGAAGAAAGCTAATTCTTTGTTCACGTCCATAATTAAAATTTGAAGAAGAGTCAAATATGCGCCACATCCATGTTAACTGAAACCTGTCTCATCAAAGAAAAGTTGTGAGTTTAAAGAAAATTGGTTGACTTGCGCTTGTTGGGGAACTTGGTCCTTGAATTGATTCTTGTCTCAGTCGCGTCCACGTTCTTCGAGGCCTCACTACATATTTTGATTCGCTAAGGAGTTTCAGTAATAAGTAATACAGAACGTCTTCCGCAATTAAGAGTAATGAGTTTTGGATGGCTTTGAAAGGGAATACTTAGTGGCTCTAATAGATAAAATGATTATGAAGACTCGAATTCAAATTTATCAACATTTTAGAAAGACATGGACGAACTTCATTTAAGACCACTTTTGTGCTACTTCTAAAAAATTGTCCCAGTTTCCAGTCCTGGAGGCGCTTGGTTCTAAACGATTGAAAAGTGAGAACTTATAATGAAAGTTTTTGGAAGCGATTTGACCGAATTCAAAAATTTGTCCCAGTTTCAAGATACTAGGACATATGAATTTAAATAATGGGAAGACCAAAATCTTATAAAAATCCTTATGTAACTCATAGGGACCAAAATGGTTGGACAAACCGAAGATATTGAAAATTTTAAAATCGAAGGCCGAACCCGCCTTGGGTTGCCTACGTATCCTAAAGGAATTAGGCCAGACGTAGTTCGTGAAAGCTTGTTGGGGAGGAAAATGATTCATTGCTAGAGGGGCGACCGAACTCAGAGCCATGGATTGAAAGGGACTACAAAATTGTGTGTTGGGACCCTGATGAATAGATCGGGTTGTGTGCCTAGATCCTAATGCATACTCTGCTTTGTGTGCTAGAGCTTTAAAATGGAATTCCCGCATTGGAAGGTGGGCGCCTGACTGAAATTAAAATGCTCGCATTATGAGGTGGGACTTAAATTTAAAAATACTCGCATTATGAGGTGGGTGCCTAAACTGAAATTTAAAATACCCGCATTATGAGGTGGGTGCCTGACTGAAATTTAAAATACCCGCATTATGAGGTGGGTGCCTGAACTGAAATTTAAAATACCCACATTATGAGGTGGGTGCCTGGACTGAAATTTAAAATACCCGTATTATGAGGTGGGTGCCTGGACTGAAATTTAAAATACCCGCATTATGAGGTGGGTGCCTGGACTGAAATTTAATATACCCGCATTATGAGGTGGGTGCCTGGACTGAAATTTAAAATACCCGCATTATGAGGTGGGTGCCTGGACTGAAATTTAAAATACCCGCATTATGAGGTGGGTGCCCGAACCGAAATTTAAAATACCCGCATTATAAGGTGGGTGCCCGAACTGAAATTTAAAATACCCGCATTATGAGGTGGGTGCCCGAACTGAAATTTAAAATACCCGCATTATGAGGTGGGTGCCTGGACTGAAATTTAAAATACCCGCATTATGAGGTGGGTGCCTGGTTCGGAATGAGCTGGTCGAGAAGCGGTAAAATAGCTTGCTTGGTTAAGTTCATCCAAGTTTGGGAATGGAGGTGGCATGGGCAAAGTCCGACGAACCCCATGAGATGGAGTCATATGTGGCGGAGTTTGAGAAAATGACCGATTTTGAAGTACCGTACGACTCAGTTCAGCAACTCGTTGCTCCAGATGAGCAATGGTCTCAAATGTGTTTCTGTTTCATTAGAGGATGTGGGATTACTTGTTATCGGTAAACTAAGAGATGACTCAGATGAAGTGGTTGCATTGATCAAACCTTTCTCCATTTTAGAACGAGTCTTTTTAGTTAACCAGGTGATTAGTGATGAGTCAGAGTCTGATTTCTTGGCTTTAGACCGTGTGAAATATGGATGCTCCACCAATTCCCCTTTAGCACAAGTCAACCTTTTTTTTTTGAAAATGAGTTTAAAAGAAAAAAAAAACAAGAAAAAGAAAAAAGAAAAAGAAATCGAGTCAGTATAGTGTAAGGACATGTTATTGCACATAAATACATTATTGCACATAATACATCGCGTTCTATAATGCAAGGGACCTCTTTATGCCAGAGGTAGGCCTAACGAACATTTGAAAGACAAACATGTCTTTTATGTATCATTCCACAACTCTTCCTAAAACTAATTACAAGAATAATAAAAATTTATTACATGCCAGTTAAATATTCAAAGTTAATCTAAGATATCTAATACTTCATCTCCACTGATTTCCTTTGGTTGTCTTCAAACCTCCGGCATTAATTGGATGCTCCACGACAACCTGTAATAAAATGTCAGTTTTCCTGAAATATTTATCTATAGAGTACTAGGTCCACATATTCCACACATTTGTCCTTCAAATAATGCACATAAATAGTGAATAGTGTCACTTAGAGTCATAGACTCATTTGGACATTTGGTAAGGTTGACTAATGAACTTAATACACCAAGGGTATTAAGCCTCCTAGGTTTAAAATGATGCATGTCCTTACAAGGTTTTGGTTTTCGCTCTACCTAGGTAGACTAAGAGTTGTTTCCTATGACACAAGGCTCCCCCAAGCGGACAACTTGGGAGTGGAAAGTCCGTGGCCGTCGACTTCACCGCCGATCGACTAAATCCACAACATCGATCCAACTAACAGGGTAATTTAGTAGTGCACGGCCGCGAACCGCGAAACCGCTTTAAGTGTGTGAATTTTCCAGGAGTGGAGGAAATATGAACGGAATGTCATTTTAAGGAAAGCAGTAACATATTGTTGCATAGAAAATTTCACTTAATAAAACAACCACTTAAAAACACATAAGAAATAAAAGCAACAATAAAGGCAAAATAAAAAACCCAAAACGTCCTATTAATTAATTATTAACCTAAGTCTGTTATGGTTAGAGCCTAAAGTCCCCAGTGGAGTCGCCAAGCTGTCGTACCCCATTTTAACCGGGTTAAAGTAGAAGTACAACATATTGGTGATTCCTATTTTTGCTTATTTTAAGGAGTCGCCACCTAATTAATTTAACGGTGAATTAGGACACCTAATTTATTAACTAAGGTAAAGCTAACTAAACCTCGTCAATAGTCTGTTTAATCAGTGTGATTCTAAGTAAGGGTTCTATATTATCCTAAAGGGAAGGTGTTAGACATCCTTTAAAATCCGTTAACTACGGTTATCCGACCAAACTTAGGTTAATTAATTAAGGCTAAATATAATGTTTAAACTTTAGAAAATAATTTAAAAATATTGCTAAAGTTTTAAAGGAAAATATATTTGTGCTATTTAAAACAATACTTTATAAACATTACTAATGCTTTAAATAAAAATGCTATTTAGAATAAGACTTGCACAAAATATAATAATCTCGCATAAAAGAAAACTTTAAAATAAAACTCATAAATGTTGCTAATGCCTTTAAATGGAAGTATGATAATCCTATTCATAATAAGATTTGCAAAATATGATAATTGCATATAAGTAGAAGAAAATGTGAGTCGTGCAGTGCTTTAGTAAATATTTGCAACAACTCAAATGATGAAATATTAATGCGGTTTAGAAGTATAACAAAATACGAGAATAGTTAATGTGTTTTTGTCTCCCTTTTATTATTTTTTATTAACTATGCTTAATTAGAACAATGTGTAATTAAACCAAACTTGCAATACTTAGATTTATATATTTTGTGCATATCCACGATATGCAAATCCCTAAGGTGATAAATAAACAAAGAATAATTCTCTGATTCAAAGCATGGGTTCTTATTATTGAAAATCAATGATTCTAGCAAAGGTAAATGTTATAAATGATGTAAATAATTTTAGGATAAATGTAATAGATAATGTAAATAATAATGAAGCCCACGGAATTAACTATCCTTTATACTAAAAACTAACCCACTAATTTTACTTGAATTCATCTAAGTTAAGAAAATAAGATAAGACAAGGTGTTAGTCATACAAAGCAAATCAAAAATACACAACAAGAAAAAATAAGGTAGAGGGGAAGAAAATTGAATGGATCTGGTCCATTATTCAGGGCCCAACTGCTGCGAATTAATCATGCTATTGGGCTTTGGCCCAAAACTCATATCTTTCTTTTGAATATAGGCTGTGGACAGAACTGGACAGAGGAATAGTATTTTCATTGGGCCTTGGCCCAACACAGAATGCGGATGACGAGTCCCTCGGACTCGTATGCGAAGGTCATGCATAAAATAAAAGGAAATGGATTAGTATCTACTCAATGATTACGGTTAAACATGTAAAATATAAATTAACAATCTGATAGATTATGTATGTACTATGTATATTTAAGTATATCTCATGTATTTTCATGAACATACTTGCCATATGCACGCATATATATAATTCACATGTACGAATACCTACTGCCCATAAATTCTGAAATAAATATGATCACATTGAAATGAAACGAGACTGAAGAAAGGAACAATTATTAAATTCCCAATAATACTGAGACTGAACTAATCTTTCGAATTCATCAAATGACTACAATAGTTGATTAGTTTTGCACCTACTAGTAGTGATCTTCAACGATTACACATTCACAGTTGCATGTCCTAACAGTAACAGTAACAGCAATCTTTAAACTAGGGAAGGTATCCATCAATTCTACTACTTTATTCTACTAGGAGTCAAACAAAATAAAGATAGCATTTCTCACGTAGAAGTAAAGAAAGGCGATTTCACATAGCAACTAACAAATATTAAAGTTGTAAGTTTGTGCAGGACATCTCGGAAGGAAAAATAGGCATTTGACGTGTTCATACAACATTCTAAGAATAACAGCTATATGCAATGAGGGAGAATAGATTCGAATCCAACAGAGGGAAACCCAAGAGCATACTACTGAACACATTGACACTTAGGCAGATTTGACGACTTTGCACATGACTCATGGTGATTAAATTAACAAACCTACAACTCAGATTGACTTAGGCCTAGACAACAAATAAATCTAGTGATAACCTAACAGACCTGTAATGGACAGAAATTCTTTACATACTTTACCAACTTGTAATTTATCAATGAACCATAGACTAAATCACATTGGAGTTCCCTCACATGCTAACAACTGGACTAGGTTTGGATTACAATAATGGCAACAGGACACAGGCCAATACTTAACTTAAACTAATCTTCGATCTCGCTAAACATGCTTTCAACAGTTCATAGAGTACATTGCGCGCATATAAATAAGCTACAAACACACTGAGAATCTAAACCAGTCTGAAACAGAGAAAACAATGGCCACACACAGCCTAAAAACTGCTAGTAACATGCTAGTGTCATTCAAATGATATACTAAAGATCAAATTATCCACCACAGAGTAAAACATACTAAACTCAAACTAAACAAAACTAAACCGAACTAATCTAAGCAGATTTGGAATAATATCTACCAATGTTATGACATTACCTAAACCAACAAAATGTAAAGCATATGAAAACAGATAATACGAAACAGAGGCTAAAGTAGGCACAACGTCGATCGAACTGATTACTCAACGTATTGAATCTCGACTAAACAGGACCTAAGCTACCAGATAAGCAGGACTTAAATTCTCTTAAGCATGATTAAACTTAGCAAATAATAAGGACACAAATAAACACAACCAACTTTAACATATGCAATCATAATTTAAACCGCCTAACTACAATATTATACTAGCAAACTCCAACATGCCAAATCGAACACCTGACGACACTTATTCCTTGACTAATACTGAAACTGAAACAAGTACATGTCGACATAGAAAGATAACTCATACAAACATCACATCGAAAATAAAATGAACTTCAAAGAAGAGTTGAAATTGCTGACCTTCTTCGGGTGCAGCGAAATGAGGCCTCGAATCTTCGATCTACTTCGAACACTGCGAGTCCCGAATTCGTACACACTCGAATCCAAACAGAGATCAAAGGGGAAAAACAAAAACAATGATGTAGATTTTTCTTGATATCAGAAACTGCAACAACTACTATGCATTAAAACCTTTTGGGATTTTGAGCGACTAAAACAAAAGATTCTAATTTTTATGGAATTTCCAGGCGGCTGAAGGAAAAGATCTTAGGGGGGACTTTTGCGACTCCGACTTCGAACCCCCTTTTTAAAGGACTCAAAACAGGACTATTTATAGGGTGGATTAGGGTTTTCTTGTGACGAAGAGAGAGAGGAGCGGGGGGACAAGACGAAGTGGGGGTGACAGTGGCGTGGGAGAGACAAACGAAAGTGGGGGGGGGGGGGGGAGCGGCGTGTTGGAGAGGAGAGAAGAGAGATGAAGGAGCGAAAAGAGAGACAGAGAGGAGAGAAAAGGGATAGAGAGAGAGAAACATGAAGGTGGCGGCGTGGCTGAAGGAAAAATGAAAGGGAACCCTACCCGTTTTCATTTAATTAAGAAACGGGTCGGGTCCTTTTTTGGCCTGGATCGGGTTTAATGGATAATGGGCTGGGCAAAATTAAAAAGAATGGGCTGGTCTGAAATGTTGGTTAATTATTTGGGCTGGGGTGAATTAAAATGGGTAGTGGCTTATGAAAAATTATTTTTGGGTTAATCCGAAAATGTTTGAGGTGAATTGGGCTTGTATTTGAACTAATAATAATAACAATAATAATAATAATAATAGCTAGTAACTGTAATAGAATAATGAAATGTCGGTATTGATAAGAGGCTAATAATTATAGTAAAAATATAAATATATTTTTTAATTTGCCAAAAATATTAGAAGGGTAAATAGGTATTTCAGAGGAGAGGCGGGACAAAATTGGGTGTCAACATCCCTAAAGGACAGAGTCTACAGCATGCATAGAGCATGGTAGACCAATCGGTTCCAAATGTAATAATCCTTGAAAAAGAGGAGGAGCAAATGATCAAAATGATCATAATAAGGAGGCAATGGGATCTTGAAGAGCCTACGACATAGCACTTCATGAAACCTCATGGGAGGTTTTGGTACCTGAAAATAATGATGTGATGAGATCTCAGTAAGTTATGTCGAATTGCGAACCGATACAAATGATATATCGTCCATCATATTTTTGATACAATATATCGCGCAATATTGTATAAGGTTGTGAGGATCTGAATTCTATGTCTCTTAAAGCATGTTGACATAGAAATAATTACCAAGTAGTATGATACATCTTGGTAAGCGTAAAGCTTATTGGACCTGCAGTCCAGACATCATAAGATGTCACACTATTTACATTGATGGGTGCCACAGTTTTGTCACAGTCTATATGACTTACTTGACAAAATTTATATGAAAATTTCTTAAGGATTCAAAATGCTTGAAGCATATACAAGTTCTTGGGAAACTTGTTTATAATCCTTAAAATGAATCGAGGTAGATGTGCTGGAATCGCCTCAATGAATATTCATTAGTGAAGTGTACAATTATGACTCTAATTACCCTTGTATCTTTACGATAATCAGAATATTTCATATTGATGTGCAAGTTGATGGCTTGAATATAACTGAAGCTCTTGAAGAGTTTCCAGAAGCAGTAGATTATGCTAAAAGAACTAGAAAATTAAATTGGTCCTGAAGTATTATATTTTTGTGCAATTAATGCATTTAAATATCTTGCTATAACTATGGACATGTTATAGTTTTTACTCCTACATGGAGATATTGAAGTAAGATCAATTGCATCTTGTAAAAAAACCCCAACATCAATGTGTTTACCCTAACACATATTGTCAAGCTTTTGTATATGGGTTATTCATATGATCGAATTATTCATATGATCGACGTAAATGTTTGATCCAAACATGTTATTTATGCCCATGAGGGGTTACTTCATATCATGTTTCACATGACAAGATAACAACAAATTTATAAAGTAAGCCAAGAATGGTCTTGATGTGGTTCCAATAATATCATATGACAATGATGCAACTCTATCAAAATATGGTGGCATAGGTGATCAACCAGTTCGTTCAAATGATGATTTGACAGTTTTGATCATAAAGGTACTGCCAACCTCAACATAGAATGAGTTGATATTCAAGATCGGAGTACATCATCATTCATCGTCAAGGATCTAGCGATGCTTTAATCAGGGGGAGTAAAATACGCATTGCACTCTTTTTTCCTAACCAAGGTTTTATCCGATTGGGTTTTCCTGGTAAGGTTTTTCATGAGGCAGCTGGAAATGCGTATTACCAGATATGTGTACTCTTTTTCCTTCACTAGGATTTTTCCCACTGGGGTTTTTTCTAGTAACGTTTTAACGAGGCACATTATCTATTAATAAACATCCAAGGGGGAGTGTCATAAACCATTTGTCAAGTTGTATTTTGGATTTCTTATTAATGATTATACAACTAGAAGTGTATATTGTACCACTTGACTTAAAGTGATAAATACAACTTGCAAGTGCCAGTTGTATCTTAGTTGTACCAAGTTGTGTTCAAGTTGTAGAGCAACTTGTATAAGTTATATATGTTGTAGGTTTAGAGACAAAACTCTTCTATAAATATGGAGCTTTTTTTCTCATTTATAACACCAAGAAGAATGATAATACAATATCTCCCTCTTCTCTACAAAGTTATTTTAGCTTGCTTCTCTTATTTATTTGCAACTAGTGTACTTGTCCGCGCTTCGCGCGGTCATAAAACATATCAATTGTTTAAATAGTTTTTCAATAAAACACTTCAACATAAAAGAGATAAAAGATCTCATGTTATATATAAAATATTAATTGATACTACAAAAAGAAGAGGAGAAAGAAACAAAAATAAAATAAAGAACTTAACGAATAGTTGCTTAGAACTTTCTAAACTCACACGTAACTTGTTTATATGCATCCTTCACCTCTTAAAATTTGAATTATTTCTCTCTTTTTACCTCTCAGAGAATCTCTGTGTAAAAGAATTCAATACAACTAATTTTAGGGAGTTTATACTAATAGTTTTGATAGTACTACACCTCTTATTTAACCGATAATTCCTTTAGATAACTTTTAGGCTCTTTAAAATAAGATTGAAAAAAAATAGGGGAATAAAATAAAAGATGAGAAAAAGATAAATGCCTTTCCTAATACCATGACATACACTTTCTATTACTGTGCCGCTCTTTTCTTTATTTATTTATTAAAAAAATACCATTTACAAAGTAAATTCTAATAGATTTCGCAAAAACACTCAATCTCAAAGCAATATAATAAACAATCATTTCCAATTGTGAAGCGCCATAAGACAAATCATATACTCCTAAGTTATTATGCCACACGATACAATATAAAATTAAAAAAGTTTAAAAAAGAATTAGCAGGCAATATTAAGAAGATAACTTCTCCAAGCACAAGAAATATTTTTCACGTGTATCAAAATAAAATCCTTGTGGTCTATTACTCTTCAGACTTGAATGCCTCTTTTCTTGATCGACCCAAACTTCTTGGACTCATCTTCAAGCAAAGTAACACTATATTTATAAGTAGAACTTTGATATATATATATATATATGTAGATGGATTAGCCATCAGCTTTATATATATATATATATATATATATATATATATATATATATATATACCGGATTGTTATGATGTTATTGAGTGCTCTTAATTTGAAATGAGAATAATGATTAGATTTACCATATTCGACTAAAATATGTATATTCTTAAAAGTAAAATAGATCAGTCTAAATTTTGTGCATTTGATTTATTTAAAATAAAAGTCATAATTAAAAATAAATATATTGTCATCTAATTTTCTGTAAGTATATAAGTATCTACCTTTTAAAAAAAAAAATCAAAGAAGTAATATCTTATTATCATTTAGAAAGAATAAAATTTAATAATATAAAAATGAGTAAGTTAAAATATTAAACAGAATCCTTAATTCCATAAGTAAAGGATTTGAATTGCATGAATTTGCATCACACTTTCTTCCTCCCGTTATACTCCTTCCGCTTTTTACTTTTTCATCGTTTTTTTTTTCTTCTATTTTTATGTCTTATCCTCCCCCTTTTCCCCAATAATGTGCTTTTTTGCAATAACTCGTACTCACTAACTAAATACATGCTGTTAAACACTCCATTGGTAATGTTCTATCTACCATATTCATTTAAACATATATGGAGGGATGAGGGATCTAGAGATCAATACTACTAATTAAAATACAACTTAGTTACATTTTCTATAACATATGGCTTACAACAATGAAAGTTATACATCGCCCGATTCTAATATATATATTTTGAGCAGTGCCCTCTATTCATTTCTCTGTTTTCTTTTTTCCCTCCGTTCCTTCTTTGTCACAACACCATACGCTTTATACATAAGAGGATAGTTGTATGTAAATCTCTTTCTAATGATCTATTTGTTACTGTATATAATGATAAGATTTTACTTACTGAAAAATGATTATGGTTTCTCTTGATGGGTCATATCGAAAAGCCGACCATTTGGTTGAATTGAGGTAAGATGCATATGAGTTGACACTCTTTCAGTTTTGTGTTGCCGCCAACATCACCATTGTGATTTATGACAGTCATCAGGATCTAAATAGATATTTGGGACAAGTTCATATTTTTTGTAGAGGATTTTCCAGAGTAAGCCAATCTTCACTTACACTAAAAGGATATATATTATAGTTGATGGCTTTTCATTTTCTTATGCAATAAAATTGTGAGTCATTTGCATTTGAAGTAAATATCACATTTATTACAAAATTGAATTCAATCTAATGAATACCATATTGAATGGACACTATAATCATCCACGTCCATTACTATACACTGAATTGGAAGAGAACTAATTTTCAGAACAACCATGAGTAAGTTGGCTGATGACTTTTTAGCTTTCTAATAGAATTCAGATGGGTTGTTCTTAATTTTTCATTTAATAGAGAATTTCAGGAATTTTAAGGTTTGTCTTAAAGATAATGCTACGTGGGTTTTAACTCTGCATTTATGTTGAGGCTTTTGTTAAGCCATTTAGGCTGCTACGTGGGCTTTGACAGTATATATTATTATGTATAAAAATGGAGAAAAAAGGCAAAAAAAGGAGAAAAAAGATAAATAGGAATGGAGGCCATAGAGAGGTACCACATCACCTTTTCTATGCCTAGCTTTATATTATATATAGATTATATAATTTCATAACAGGTGAAGTATTTTCTGAATTGTTTGGCTCCAGTGAAGCATTTTTATTGTTTTCCTCCAAAGAATTTTAAGCACTAAAGAGATGGATGAGTTGTAAAGTGCTAGTATCTATAAAAACTTAATGTTGAACCGTGGAACTTCATATTGCTCTAATAATTACGTAAGGGAATTTGGGTTTCAATTATTGAGATTGAATATTAGTTAATACGGGTGTTGTGGTAAAATAACTATCTTAATCATTGTTTCTTAAACAGTGTGAAAAGTCCAAAGTGGACAAGTAAAAGTGAACGAAGGGAGTATTAAATTTTCGAAGCTTTTTAAAAATATACCGTCCAACATAATACATTGTATTCACATAAATATTATATATTTAAGTTACATTTGTATAGCTAGCTTATTTCATAATAATGTTTATACATTCAGTATACAATATTATACATGTACTGTAAATAACGTATCAATCTTGTATAAAAGTGTATAATAATGTATAAAAGATGTTTACTCACACTTTTATACTGTTATATAATATTATACAAACTTATATATAAGAATTATATCTCCTATGAACTTTAACTCACGAAACAACATTTGAAATGGTCAAAAACATCATTAAGTAGCTTAAATTTTCATCGAATAACTTCAAATTTTAATCAAAATTTCAAAATTACAGCCCCAACAAACCTCAATCATCAATTATCAAAAACTTCAACAACTTGCTTGTCATGTACGCAATAACTGAGGATAGAGAGAGTTTCAACTCGGCCTTCTACTAGGAGTGTTGCACAAATTAATTTGTGAATTAGCAAGCTTTTACAAATTTCAACAATGCAGTTCTTAATTTTTCACGTTAATTCACGCAACGATGTTTAAATCTGTGATGAAAAACATGAATATCACTCTCAATCATTTTCTAAGTATAGAAAAATGGAAATCATAATTACAAATTTAAAAATTATTGCCTTTTACCTTAATATATATTTCAAATTATATAGTACAAAAATAGGCTAACTAGGGTAAGATATAAAAAATGGTTTTTTTGGTTATAAGCTTTGCCCAAGTGATATAGAGAATAAAAGTCTTTTATTTTTTCGAAAAAGGACCAAAAGTTCTTTTGACAGGTTGGATATAGAACAAAGAAGTCCTCCATTTGGGTTTTGATCCAAAAACACCCCTTAACTATGATAAATATGTCAAAAGTACCTTTGGCGTTAGCATATTGGCTCAGTTCGCGCATAACTTAACTATTTTATGAGTATTTGTTAACTTCCACCAGTACATATATCTCCTCCAAAAACTAGACAGATAGATGGAAAGCAATCACCATATATTTATGTGTTGACATTTGAATTAGGTTTTTTTTTTAAATAACTTTTTATCCCACTTTATTAAGAGTAACCATTAGGTTGCACTTCTATACTTAACTTTTTATGGAGAAGAAGTTCAAGAACAAAAAAATATGTCTTCTCAATGAAAGAGAAAACATAATATATAATAAATAGGGTAGTCTTTTTCTCAAGGTGGATTTCATCTCAATTTTAGTAAAGAAATAAGTCTTAAAAGGGATACATGAAACTTGGAGATCCGTAAACGGGATGTGGAGAATACTTGAATCAGTTTGCTAATGATGAGGATATTTTTTATCATTTTTCTAATAGATCGGGAGTATTTTGAACTTAACATAAGACATTTTATTCTATATTCATTTATTCAGGAACGCTTTTAACCCTTTTTCGTACATATTTTTTTAGGAAGAAATATGAATAGTTGATATAGAGAAAATGATTATAAAGATCATCTCTGTTTTATTTGCAGGTCTCCCATGGACAATATTATTTACTAAAATAATATTAAAGTTTTGGGAAGAAATACGGATAGTTGATATGTGATACTGAGAAAATGATTATAAAATTATTTGTTACAGGTCTCCTATCAACAGTATCATCATATACTCAAACCAAGTCTACTCTCCCAGTGTCACGTTGCCTTTTTCTTTTCGGTTTACAATATATGGTTAGACAAATTAGAATATATCTTGATTTATATAATATAATCGAGTGTTAGTTTTTTTTCTTTATGGCGCTATTGTGGTTAATCTACAATTTTACAAATTTGAATCAGTGTTTAGCTTCTCGATTGGGATTTACTTATCTCGTCATTTGCAGTAATATTATTCAGAAAGAACTTTTTAAAAAAAAAATAATTGGGGATAGGAAAAGAGGAAAATGACGAAGAGAATTAAAGGTGATCAAATTGACCTCTCAATAAAAAAAATAAAAGTTCAAATAGCTAACTAACACATTTCTCCTAAGGAAACAACTCAAAACTTAAACCTTTAAAAATTAGTTAAGTGATTGTCTCCTGTTCTGTTCTGTTCTATTACATCCTCATTCCTCTTTCTTTTAGGCTAATATACTACGTACCAGAGTTATTCGAAAAAAGAATAATAAAATAAAGTCGTCTTTGCCAATATTGAGTCCCTGCTTTACATAATTGACATGTGGCCTGTATAAGTGTTAGCTACATGTTATATAACTTTACACGTGTGCTGCTTACACCCACACAACAGCTCGTCAATTTAGAACTGTTTCAACATGCTTATAATATGACAATTAAGTTTGCATAAAGCATCCACATATCTTTTCAAAACCATACTCTCGAAACAATTACTCAATTAAATATCTTTATGTTCAAGTAATATGTACGATCACGAGATTTATTTTGCGAGTTGATTTTAAATTTATCTTTAAGATATTTTGAAGTTTCAAAAACGGCCTCAAATTAGGTTTTTGGAGAAATTTCACGTCCAATCACAAAATTTTAAATTTTTATTCAAGTAAAATACATGTTCAAGCACAACTTTAAATTCTGAAACGCTAACTTCAAAACATTAGACAAGAAGAAAATAAAGTCATTAATTTGTACTGCTTAAATGTGAAAGAAACTGTAAACTGTAACATCAATCTCACCTTGATTTAATTTGTGTGACATTCTCCATCTACATCAAGGATTGTCATCATTTTATCCCTTTGGAGCATCCGATAATAAATAGACGGTCGTCATTTTTTTAGGATGTGATTAAAGTCCTTTTAAAGTCAAGTTACTATAATATGTTACTATCACTATTTTTTGTTGATATACGAAAGAATGCAAGAAGGTTAACACAAAAAAGATAAAAGAACCAAAAGAAAATGTGAGAAAAAATGACTATATAATTGTAAAGATAAGGCACATGGCCTATCTCAACTCGAGAAGATAGCTCATCAGCGGAGTACTATCCAAATTCATATAAGCATAAACTATCGGCCCATTCCCCAATTAATGTGGAACTCCAACATATTCAAATATCGTCTCAATTTATATGAGTGTTGATATATTTGGGGAATCAAATAATTCTTTATTTGATTACGATTTTCTCATATTGTTTATTAATTATGCAGATTAATAGTGTTTTTTATATAGTTTTCAAATATGCCCCTAACCTTTGCGAAATTACACACATATACCCATCGTTAAAAGTTTAGCTCGAGTATGCCCCCAATGTTTTTTTTTGCACCATATATGCCCTTATGCTAACGGTGCCCAACAAAACTCGGGTCCCCCTCTTTTTTTGACCCGTACCCGATGCCCCGCCCGAACCCAACAAATTAATACCCAACGTTATTTTTTTTCTCTCATTTCACTCTCTCTTCTTCACCTCTTCTTCAATGGAGTTTTTTTTTTCCAAAAAATTAGGGTTGTAAATTCCTCTTAGATTGAATCACCATTTTAACTAGTTTAGCTTTATTGTTTGATTTTGCTCATTATTGCTCTTGAAATGTCTGAAAATTCGAGCTCGTCAACTGGTCGGGTTTGTGGTTGTGGAGTTGCTGCACTCCATTTGACTTCGTGGACTCCAAATAACCCTGGTAGACGCTTTTTCAGGTGCCATAAGCCCAATGTAAGCTAGCTCTTTTCTTTTTCATGGTGTAATTTGTTTTGTGGTTGATTTTGATTTTTTTTTTGTTTTGCCGTTAATTTTCTTTTTGTCGAAGGCATTATCTTGTGGATACTGGGTATGGGAAGACAAAAAAAATTCAACAAGAGCTATCCAAGTGATCAACAAATTGAAATGTGAAAAGGATGCTCTCATTAGTGAAAACAATATTTTTAGGAGTGAAAATGATGCACTTATTAACGAAAACAAGTTTTTGAAGGATAAAGTTGAGTTTCTTCAACTTGAAGCTTTGAAGGAAATTGTGGATGAACTTGAGGCGAACTCTTCAACAATTCATACTGATGATTTTAAGGAAATTGTTGATGAACTTGAGGCCAATTCTTCAACTATTGATAATGTGACTTTTAAGGACGTTGTGCATGAGCCTGAGGCTTCTTCTATCGATAATGAAGATTTTAAAGAAGTAGTGGACGTGGTTGATGCTTCTTGTATTGGTGGAAGTGTTTGGAATTTGTCGATAAAAGTTTATGTTGTATTATTGAGTTGCTTTGTTTGGTTTGTGTTTAGTTACATGTTATGAGGGAAGATTTGAAAAATTGATCTAATGTAAGGGTTGGAACATTTGGTTTGTGGCTTTAGGTAATGCTATGTAATGGTTTCGTTGCAACTCTTTTGACGTTTGGAATGCAATGAAAGTTTGATCCCTAGTGTTTTTGTGTCTTCATGTACTTGTTCATTTATGGTTTTGTTGCAAATTCTGATTGTAATTAGGATCTTTACTTCATAGCAATGTCTAAAACACTTGCATCTTTACTTCATCTTTCAAATTTTGTTGCTAACATTCAAATAGGAAAGAGATTACATAAATAAAACGGTTACTTAAATAGAAATACGGAGACCTAATCCTCTATTTCTATGATTTCCGCCTCAACATTAACAAAGAAGGTTATGCGCTCTTCAACTTCGCAAGCTTGAAAACGTAACACCATTCCTATTGTCAGGTTGTTAGCGTCGATAAATTTTTTCCAACCATTACATAAGCGCTTGTATCTGCCAACCTTGTACTTCATGTAGTGCTCATCACCGTCGTAAAGCACGACTGCTTCACGGTTGTATCTTGGTAGAAATTGGAAAACATCAGGAGGAAAGATGAAATCGTCATTTTCAACGTACGATTTGGTTAATTTTTTGTCAAACGTCACTAGAATGTCAGTCATTTTTGTTGGAGATAGGGCTGCCTAGAATGGGAGAGACAAAATGAAATCTGTGGGGTGTGTTAACAAATCTGAGCAAGGCCCACTAATTTATAGTGCATTGTGAGTTATTACCTTCACCAATAAATGAGTAATTGCCAACATCTACCCCCCCCCCCCCCCCCCCAACCAACTATTTAATGGTTTGACCACATAAATGTCCCTATCTACACGGTCTTGGCAACATACATTCATAAAGGTTCAAAGTACCAAGACCATAACACGTCTGAAACTGCCACTAATATTCATATTCACATTCACATGAAATTCATAATCACATTCACATTCGCATGAAATTCATAATCACATTCACATTCACATGTCAACAGTAACAGTCTAATCAGATTCATATTCACATTTACATTCACATTCAACCTGAAATTCATAATCACATTCACATGTCAACAGTCGACATGTCAAATGTGTCAATGAATTCACAAAAAAACAATCTGCTACAGCAGCTAAGATAAGCTAAGATAAGCTTAAAGGTTGTCCATTAACCATCATTAAACATTTTTCCAAAAAGGTAACCAAAACGTTGCAACACATGTTATACTCCAGAATCTGGTACAGCAGCTGCATTCCCTTTTGATCCAATCTTCTTCCTCTTTCTTTTTGCTTGAGTTTCAAGCTGCCTGGATGTAAGTGCTGCATTGCCTCCCCAAGTTGTTTTAGTTGGTGAATATGGAAAGTCTGTGGGCATTGACACTCCATCAGCACCTTCAATAAACTGAATTCTTCTTGTACCAGTTAGTGGCCTTACTTGCAGCTTTCTTGCCTTCAGTATTGTCTGTGACTCAGAGATAATTAAGGGCCGCAGCACTGGATCTTCCTCATGGCCAATATCTGGACCATAGGCTTGTGATTGTTGTGTGGTGGCTTGAGAAGAGTCTTGTGTCATATCTTCAATTGCAGCATCAGTGTGGAAGAAATCTTCCAACCAGTCATCAAAGTCTTGAGCTTCAGGTTGTGTGGAGGATGATGCAATGTTTGAGACACCCTTTTGCTTTGTTTTATCAACCTTCTGTTGTTAAGAAAGGATGAATGTTTAAGAATTTTACATGAATAAATTCTGAATGGAGAAATTAAAAGATTGTCTTACCTTGAAACAACCTCTAGCATTGTGGTTCTCTCCACCACATTTGCTGCATGTCATAGCCATACCCCTTCTTGATAGACTCCACTCTCCCTTCATTTTCCTTGCTTCATCAGGTTCACTATTTCTTCTCTCTTTAGGCCCGCCCACAGTCTTGGCAACATCAGGTGGTTCCACGGCTTGAGCTTCAGTAATCTTCCATAACTGTTGTCCTCTAACAGGTTGCAACTTGTTCTTGTAAGTCAAGGAATATGCCTTCTTGTTGTAGAACCAGTGCATTTCATCCATAGGTTCACCCTTCAAAACAAGTAAATATGTTATATCCCGTATTTTGTACATTCGGGTGTTTCAAGATAATCGCGATAAGTTAAGGGCAAGGCTACTTTTTTCGATTTTATTTCAATGCACAAGTTGCTTATAAGTATTATTGGTATGGAATATTAAGGGCAAAGTTGGAATTTGGAAATAATTAATTCTTGAACCACAAAAGCCACTATGGCCGTGTGGCTTAAGTGGGCCCCACCCATGGCTTGGCCAATTAACTCAAGCCATGAGTGGGGGGCATGTGTCCACCTTTTTATTTGTTGGAGCTAATTATATATATGGACAAGTGCTTACATAGCAAGACAATTATTCATCTTCTTTTAACTCAAGAAACATGGAGAAACTTCAAGAAAAAAAATTATGGGAGCATTCGGCCATGGCTAGAGGAAAATGATGCCATAAAAATTGATCAAGAAAAATAATTTTCTTCTAGTATTTCAACCAATTGGAAGGCCCTTATTAACATGGAGTAGATGTTGGAGCAAGCAAAGCATTCATTTGTGCAATTTATCCACCCTAGCCAAGTTGAGAAGTGAAAGGGGTAAAGGTAAGAATTAATCTCCTTTTTTATGTGTTAGAGATGATTTGTGAGTGTTATAGTATGTAGAAATGGATGAAATTCATGGAATATGTGTGTGTTGGTTGTGGCCGAATAGGGGCTATGTTGGTAGGGTGTGATGAATTGATTTTATTTAGTATTTTTGGTTGTTGTTGTTGTGGATTGCATGATGAAAATGAAGGTTTGATGGCTTAAAATGAAGTTGTAATCGTTGTGGGTTGTTGTGGAAGTTAATGTGACGCTAGCGTGATTTCTTATATTTGTATGAATGATGTTGTTAACGTGTGGTTGTTGGTGTAATCCATGAACTTGGAAGCGAGGAATGTGTTGTTGTTGTTCTTATTGAGTTTGGAAGATTGTAAGTTGGGTTGTTGTGGTTAAATTGAATGTAAAGGAAATGCCGTCGAATTATGTAGAAAGGGTTGCTAATGTTAGAATGCATTTTGAATTAATTGTTGAAGTTGTTAATGTGGTTGTTGGTATTGTTGTTGATGATTTGGCCGAGCTGAATTCTCGGGGTTGGTTGAACTTACAGGGGAAATGCTGCCCAAATTTCTGTAGGTGAATTGCTAGCTTGGAATCGGATTCCTAAACACCTATAGCTAATGTTTGCTATCTTCTGACGTTGTTGTAGATTTTGGGAAAGTCGAGACTTAAATTCGGATTAGCCTAGGAAGCGGACAAGGTATGTAAGGCTTACCCTTTCTTTCTTTTGGCATGTCCTATAGCTAAGTAAGGTATGACACGCTTCTTGGGGTGACTCTATTCTTTAATTCCGAGCTTGTTTACGATTCTTATTCACTTCTTGACACGAGCATACTTAATATAGTCGAGCTTATTGTATGATTGAATAACGAGCAAAGCATAAAGAGTTCATGTCTCTAAAAGGGTTCTACAAGGATTAATGTCCCTAACTTTCATAAGAGGTCTCAGATCGCTTTGATATGTTCATAAAGGTTTCTGTAATGAATAACGTCCATAACTTTCTTATGCTAACTCGGATTGACTCGAAGCGTGTTTATGATCCTTCAAGTGTCGATTAGTGTACTTACTTATTGAGTCCTAAGAATTGTTTTATATGCATATGGTTTCTCACTACTCTGCTCGTGCATGCCTCAATATGTCTTTCACTGAGCCCGGGCCAGGATATGTTATCGTGCGCAGTTTCACTGCATTGTTCATCGAGTCCCTCACAAGAGGGCCGGGACACGTTATATGTATATACACTCTGGAGTATGATGTGTTTTGGAGTATGATGTGTTCTGGAGTATGGTGTGTTACGGAGTTATTCCCTATTCTGGAGTATGATGTGTTATGGCGCCAATGACGGGGTGGCGACTATGTTTTGTCCACCGAGTCCCATAATGGGCCGGATAGGACATATCCCATCGACATGCATGATTTGTGTTTTAAAGGTAAGCATTTTGGTATTCTGGATAGTGTACTTGCTTTTTATATTTCTTGTTCCGATTATCGCTCTGCTTACTGTATTTCATGTTTTACATACTCAGTACATATTCCGTACTGACCCCCTTTCTTCGGGGGATGCGTTTCATGCCGTGCAGGTGTATACAGATGAGTAGAAGACATTGCTAAGAGATGTACCAGCTGGATTGACGAGCTCCATTTTCTCCTGGAGTGTTGCCGATTCAGAGTGCCCATGTTACGGTATCTTGATTGATGTTAGAGACTTTGCAGACAGGGTCACGTGTATAGGATGTCAGTCTTGTAAGCGGCTCTGCAAGCCGACGTACTACTATGCTTTATGTTACAAATTCCATATGATTACAGATTTTACTTGACTTGAGAACGGCGAAGGAATGGTTTTGACAAGTTTTATTATGCATTTCATTTCGTAACTTAAGAGTCCAGTGAGGTTATGAACATAACGAGAGCTAAAGGGGTTCGCTCGGCTCCGAGTATGGGGTCGAGTGCCCATCATGCCCTATCAATATTAGGGTGTGACAAAGTGGTATCACAGCAGTTCGTCCTAGGGGTTGTCTGCAAAGTCGTGTCCAGCAGAGTCCTGTTTATGGGTGTGAAGCCGGCCACACTTATAAACAGAAGGCTGCAGGGCATCTAGGGGTCATTGACCTTCTTTCTGTCTTAGATCGTGCGATAGAGCCAAGTCATAAGAAATGAGATTCCTTATACTAACCTTTGATCTCAGCGGAAGCACAGTATCGACGGGAGAAGGTGAGTGATGATATGGGAAGTCACAGAGGTAAGTTCTGATATTTTTGTTCTTTTACCTGAAATTGGGAGCCCTGGGTGGCTGGAATATGTCGTATATCTGTATGCCCTGTGAGGCATTGTTGGTATTTGCTGCGTGCAGATTTTGAATAGTAAGAATTGTAAAGGAGACTCTTCCAGAATTTTTCAAAATCAGGTCTTTAGTTAGGTACGCCTAACAGGAGGAAGCGTGGAAAGGAAATATCGTAAATAGACAATAAGTGGGATGCGTTGTTTAGAGGGGTCATGGACTTGGCATGACATGGAGAATAATTGCGAGAAAGACGATTAGCAGTCCGAAGGATTAAAATGGGTTACATTCGAGGTTTAGTAGGAGCAAGGCCTATTGGGGGATTTAGGGAAAGTCGACAGACGAGTTCTGTTGTAGATTATCATATAAGAATGGGGAGTGGAAATCCAAACAGGCTGATACCCGAGTATTTATAAGTAATGGCGACGAAGGTGTGTTCCCTATGATCAGGAACCTGGGAATCCAGGATGAAAGGTAGCCATACACAGAGGTGAACGGTGAATATTGGGGATTGAAAAGGCTAAAACAGTAATTGTTAAGGAGAAAGACGTGTTACGAGAATGTCTTGGAATCTGTAAGACTTCGACTTGCTCCAGATTATGTAATGAAGGTCATGCGGAGAGGTGGATGCGATTATATCGGCATTAATGCACTGGATTTCATCGAAGTTTCAAGGTTAAGCGTGCTAAGGTGAGAGAAATATTAGGATAGGTGACCCCCCTGCGAAGTGTACTAAAAGTCCTATAGATTTAGACATAAGAGGCAAGTGAGAAGCTAGAGTAGCCTAAGGAAAATTAGAGTATACGGAATGGTTAGAAACCTTAAGGAGGTCGCGTAGGACGAGGCGGACTAGATCGGTGAAGAAAAGGAGAGTGTATCACGGCCCTGGAATTAGGATGAGTTTGAATAGCGTCTGGAAATATTTTGTAAGCGAGAAGGTAGTAATTACATATGCATATATATAAATGCGTATGATATCCCATATGTGGTTGTATCAACGGGTATGGGTACCCCAGCAACCGGCGTAGTGGTATATTGAAGGCATTAATCGAACAGGGTAACGGAGTTCAAGGGACAAAACAAAAGATATGATACAAGTGTTACAAGGTAAGCTGATGTTGTTTCCACTACTTGTTAAGATTGGAAAGTCCTAATACAATGATATTCGGAAAAGAAATAAATTGAGTAGATGGAAGGTAAGGAGATCAAAATGTCGGAAAAAGGTGAAAGGTGAGAAACATCAGTGAGTGAAGCCTCCGAGAGGGACGATGGGCAAAGCACGAGACTTTTTGGGGAATTTTTTTTCGAAAGTGGGCATGTGAAAGGGGTAAATGTGTAGTCATATTGACACGATCACCTCGGACATGGAGAAGCTCTCCAGAAAGATGACTTAAGAATAGAATGGATTTGCGCGTTTAGAAGAATATTTCACGAACTTCAGAACCGATACTGCAAATAACAAGAGAAGAAAGGTGCTCAAGGAGGAAGAAGCCAAAGGAAGGCTAAGGATGAAAGTGGGAAAGATGTACTAATGGGCTGATCGAAGGGAAAGGAGAGTATTTAGGAGGAAAGTAAAACAAAAAAAAATCTCTAATCATGAGAGTAAGGAGGAAACTAATTACTCATCAAGGAAAGAACAAGGATGATGAGTCGGTACGATTGATTAGAAAATTTATGATACGAGGCAAGATCTTCCGTAAAGACCGAGAGGCTCGATTATAAAGGAAATAAAATGAAGTGTAAGGAACGTGCATGGAAGACCACTCGGCCGAAGCATCATAAAGATAGATAAAGGTTCGATAAACGAAGGTAGAGAGGGTGTAAACTGTAAGAATTCTATGCTAAGATCAAAAGTATCAGGACGCTCGAAAAACATGGATGCACAGCTGCAACACAAACGCGTAGTTAAGAAGAATTACGAGTAAGTGAGATAAATGGGTGAAAGGACTAATAGTGGATGGAAGGGTATGGAAATGTTGACAAAAGGATGATATAGACATAAATTGAAGGAGAACTCAAGATAAGAAGAATTCTAGATATGTTATAAGCAAAGTCTGGAATAGAAAAACAAGGAGTAAGGTATAATCAAAGACTTCACAAAGGACGTGGTGAATCTCGGTGTCCCCATTAACTTGTAGGTCCGAAAAACCGTTAGTCATAAAAGGACAGAGGTATGAAAAGACGGAAAAGGAGGCATCGGAGTTGGATACCCTTATGAGTATTCCAATGGAACACAAGAGTGTGCCTACCGAAAAGATGAATAAGGCAGACCATACGATGACGGAACCCCGACCTTAAGAAGATAGTGAAGGGCTGTAGATAATTACTGAAGACGAGGAGTACTCGAAGACTATTGGCGTATAAGGATCTCCCTAATAAGGGGGGAAGAACATGTTATATTAGACTTAAAACGAATCGCGACGTTTTCAAGGTCCAGAGGAGGAAAATTTATTAGTTCGGGGCCAGAGTTCAAAACATATCGGCACATCAGGAGGATACCTGAAAGAAGTAAAAACGAATTGACAATGAGTGTACCATGAGGCAGACATTAGGGGAAAGTATGGAAGACACCTTAAGAGAATGACCCATGCCGACATGAGCTACGATATTTCTAGACCATGGGTTGAATCCCTGTATCGAGCAAAATTGCGCAGTACCTAAGTATGCAGCGATATGTTCTAAAGGGTAATAAAAAGAGCAAGAAAAGGCTACAAGCTAAGTTCACAAAGTATAATGGAGAGGATGACAAAATTCAAAGGACATTTCAGATGACAACGACTATTATAACGAAAGTACCAACGATTGGTAGTTTGGAAATTTTTGAAGGAAAGAAAGAACGTTGCTCCTATGAATGGAAATAAAAGAGTTCACCGGATATATATAGTTCATGGACCATTAATTATACTGAACATGAGAGTATACGCTATGTAATTACATGAACCATCGACGTGAAGCTATGCCCACTTACAATTGTAAGAAGTCCACACTGGAGAGCCAACAAGGAATAACGATTGACGAAACGATCGCCAATACAAAGAAATCAAAGACAAGTATGTTGGTGTCGAGAAATGTGAGGGAAGGAAGTAAAGGAAAAGTTGTAGCAAGAGCTCAAAGATGTTGCCAGCTAAGAAATTAATTGAACTCGGATCATAAGTTGCCATAAGTATGACTGGACCGCGAAGGATAATGAATGGTGAAGAAACATTACGTATATACGTTTTTAGATATCGATATAACTGGCCTTGGAAAGGAACATAACCATTATGCTCATTAGCGACAAAGTCATGATTGGATAAATATTTAGAAAGTAAGATTGAAAGGGATAGTGACCAAGACGTAAAAGAACAGGGAGTCGAACTAATGAACTACAAGGAGTCGATGCAGCTTACGTCTAAGATCAACAGGTATAAAAAGGATAGCCCGAGATGGTACCGAAGAGATAAACACAAAAAGTATACTGTATATAAGCAAGGTAATTGCCCACTAGCAAGGAAACGAGAGCGAGGTGCTAGTTAATTTTTGACCATGTACATGAGGACAAAGAAGAGGAAGAAACTGACTGGAAGCAATGAAAGAGTTAAGGAAGGATGTTACACCCTGGAAAACTTCGCGTTATCAAGACTGTGGACGGCTTAGTATGAGCTCAAGGGAAAGCAGAGTTATACAAGGATTAGGGATGAAGATTATAATACCTGAGCATAAGAACATATATATGACATTTCAAGAAGGATTGGGGACCAGGTAAGTCTTAGTACCGCATTCCACCGGCAGTCTGACGGACAGGCCGAGCGTACCATCCAGACGCTAGAAGATATGCTGCGGGCCTGTATTATTGACTTCAAAGGTAGCTGGAATGATCATTTACCACTTATTGAGTTCACTTATAATACTAGTTATTATTCTGGGATCCAGATGGCGCCGTATGGGGCCCGGTATGGCAGGAAATGCAAGTCACCGATCGGTGGGTTCGATGTTGGCGGAACTAAGTTAATCAGCCAGATATGATTCAGCAGGCAGTTGATAAAGTGAAACTCATTCAGGAACGGCCACGGGCAGCCCAGAGTCGGCAGAAATCATATGCCGATAATCGACGTCGACACTTAGAGTTCCAGGTTGGCGATTGGGTACTTCTGAAAGTGTCACCCATGAAGGGTACAATTAGATTCGGCAGGAAGGGAAAGCTCAATCCGAGGGTTGGCAGGGTCACCTATGAATTGGAGTTACCATCTGATTTAGACGCAGTGCATCAGTCTTGCACGTGTCTATGCTTCGTAAATACATTGGGGACCCTTCCAAAGTGTTTCCCCTAAGTGATATCCAGGTGACAGAGGAGCTATCCTATGAGGAACAACCTATAGCCATATTGGATCGTCAGGTGAGGAGGTTACGTACCACAGACGTGGCGTCTGTAAGGGTATTGTGGCGAAACAATAACAGAGAGGAGATGACCTGGGAAGCCAAAGAAGAGATGAAGTAGAAGTATCCCTACTTATTTCCTATGCCGACAGGTAATCTAAATTTCTAAAGCGGATATGTTGGTTGATGAACGAACTGTATATGATAGCTATAAAAGAGATCCCCTCGAAGTGTTATAAGACCCCATAAGACCAGTTTAACATTCGAGGACGAATGTTCTAAAGGGGGGGAGGATGTTATATCCCGTATTTTGTACATTCGGGTGTTTCAAAATAATCGCGATAAGTTAAGGGCAAGGCTACTTTTTCCGATTTTATTTCAATGCACAAGTTGCTTATAAGTATTATTGGTATGGACTATTAAGGGCAAAGTTGGAATTTGGAAATAATTAATTCTTGAACCACAAAAGCCACTATGGCCGTGTGGCTTAAGTGGGCCCCACCCATGGCTTGGCCAATTAACTCAAGCCATGAGTGGGGGGCATGTGTCCACCTTTTTATTTGTTGGAGCTAATTATATATATGGACAAGTGCTTACATAGCAAGACAATTATTCATCTTCTTTTAACTCAAGAAACATGGAGAAACTTCAAGAAAAAAAATTATGGGAGCATTCGGCCATGGCTAGAGGAAAATGATGCCATAAAAATTGATCAAGAAAAATAATTTTCTTCTAGTATTTCAACCAATTGGAAGGCCCTTATTAACATGGAGTAGATGTTGGAGCAAGCAAAGCATTCATTTGTGCAATTTATCCACCCTAGCCAAGTTGAGAAGTGAAAGGGGTAAAGGTAAGAATTAATCTCCTTTTTTATGTGTTAGAGATGATTTGTGAGTGTTATAGTATGTAGAAATGGATGAAATTCATGGAATATGTGTGTGTTGGTTGTGGCCGAATAGGGGCTATGTTGGTAGGGTGTGATGAATTGATTTTATTTAGTATTTTTGGTTGTTGTTGTTGTGGATCCATGATGAAAATGAAGGTTTGATGGCTTAAAATGAAGTTGTAATCGTTGTGGGTTGTTGTGGAAGTTAATGTGACGCTAGCGTGATTTCTTATATTTGTATGAATGATGTTGTTAACGTGTGGTTGTTGGTGTAATCCATGAACTTGGAAGCGAGGAATGTGTTGTTGTTGTTCTTATTGAGTTTGGAAGATTGTAAGTTGGGTTGTTGTGGTTAAATTGAATGTAAAGGAAATGCCGTCGAATTATGTAGAAAGGGTTGCTAATGTTAGAATGCATTTTGAATTAATTGTTGAAGTTGTTAATGTGGTTGTTGGTATTGTTGTTGATGATTTGGCCGAGCTGAATTCTCGGGGTTGGTTGAACTTACAGGGGAAATGCTGCCCAAATTTCTGTAGGTGAATTGCTAGCTTGGAATCGGATTCCTAAACACCTATAGCTAATGTTTGCTATCTTCTGACGTTGTTGTAGATTTTGGGAAAGTCGAGACTTAAATTCGGATTAGCCTAGGAAGCGGACAAGGTATGTAAGGCTTACCCTTTCTTTCTTTTGGCATGTCCTATAGCTAAGTAAGGTATGACACGCTTCTTGGGGTGACTCTATTCTTTAATTCCGAGCTTGTTTACGATTCTTATTCACTTCTTGACACGAGCATACTTAATATAGTCGAGCTTATTGTATGATTGAATAACGAGCAAAGCATAAAGAGTTCCTGTCTCTAAAAGGGTTCTACAAGGATTAATGTCCCTAACTTTCATAAGAGGTCTCAGATCGCTTTGATATGTTCATAAAGGTTTCTGTAATGAATAACGTCCATAACTTTCTTATGCTAACTCGGATTGACTCGAAGCGTGTTTATGATCCTTCAAGTGTCGATTAGTGTACTTACTTATTGAGTCCTAAGAATTGTTTTATATGCATATAGTTTCTCACTACTCTGCTCGTGCATGCCTCAATATGTCTTTCACTGAGCCCGGGCCAGGATATGTTATCGTGCGCAGTTTCACTGCATTGTTCACCGAGTCCCTCACAAGAGGGCCGGGACACGTTATATGTATATACACTCTGGAGTATGATGTGTTTTGGAATATGATGTGTTCTGGAGTATGGTGTGTTACGGAGTTATTCCCTATTCTGGAGTATGATGTGTTATGGCGCCAATGACGGGGTGGCGACTATGTTTTGTCCACCGAGTCCCATAATGGGCCGGATAGGACATATCCCATCGACATGCATGATTTGTGTTTTAAAGGTAAGCATTTTGGTATTCTGGATAGTGTACTTGCTTTTTATATTTCTTGTTCCGATTATCGCTCTGCTTACTGTATTTCATGTTTTACATACTCAGTACATATTCCGTACTGACCCCCTTTCTTCGGGGGATGCGTTTCATGCCACGCAGGTGTATACAGATGAGTAGAAGACATTGCTAAGAGATGTACCAGCTGGATTGACGAGCTCCATTTCCTCCTGGAGTGTTGCCGAGTCAGAGTGCCCATGTTACGGTATCTTGATTGATGTTAGAGACTTTGCAGACAGGGTCACGTGTATAGGATGTCAGTCTTGTAAGCGGCTCTCCAAGCCGACGTACTACTATGCTTTATGTTACAAATTCTATATGATTACAGATTTTACTTGACTTGAGAACGACGAAGGAATGGTTTTGACAAGTTTTATTATGCATTTCATTTCGTAACTTAAGAGTCCAGTGAGGTTATGAATATAACGAGAGCTAAAGGGGTTCGCTCGGCTCCGAGTATGGGGTCGGGTGCCCATCATGCCCTATCAAGATTAGGGTGTGACAAAATACCACCAAGTAGTTAACTAGAAAAAACTTCTAAACTAAAAAACAAAAAACAAAAAAAAACAAAAAAAAAACTTGCATTACACTAATTTGATACCTTGTCATACAGGATAGCTTTGATAGCATGGGGGCAAGGGATTCCAGATAATTGCCAAACTCTACATGTGTATTTTTTCTGTGAAAGATCAACAATATGCCTATCTTCACCTTCAGATATTTCGTAGCCATAGTCACCATTATACTCAACCTTGCAGTAGTGAGCAATGGCCCTGTAGTCATCATACAACTTCAGAGATTCTGGACTAAAGTCACCATCCCATTTCCTGATTTCATCTTCATTTTTAACCAATAACCTCATAACCTTTGTCCTAATTTCCTCCAGCATCCTAATGATTGGCATTCTTCTAGCTTCAAGAATCCATGAATTAAATGACTCAGTGAAATTATTGTCAGCCATCATGTTTTTACACTTAGTGTCTAAATATGCTCTACACCAAGATTGCGAAGGATAGTGTAACAGATCCTTGGCAGCAGAATAATTATCTTCCTTGGATAATTCACCCAACTTTTTGAGTTGGTCTTTGAACTCTTCTTCATAAGTGCTCCAAGCACACCACCACATCAACTTCTTCATTTGTCCACTTCTCCACCTTTTTTGCCAATTGGCCTCAATGTGTCTCACACAGTATCTATGGTGAGAGTTAGGCAATGTATTCTTCACAGCATCAACCAATCCCTATGACAAAAATAGAAACACACAGTGAATAATTTGATACTAAATCAAAAGGAAAACACTCAAAAAACTGAAAATGTTACCTTTTGCATATCTGAGATGAAAGTCACCCCTAGTCCATCTTTTAGTTCCAAAGACATCTTCAAACACTCAAAAAACCAAGTCCAAGTCATGGTTGTTTCTTTGTCTACCACAGCCCAAGAAAGGGGATAAAATTGGTTCATGGAGTCTTGAGCAAGGGCCACTAACATCTGACCCTATGTCACGACCCATCCCCGTGGGCCGCGACTGGCGCCCTACTTGGGCACCCCAAACGGACATACGAGCCAAATCGTCAAATCAAAGCTTAACTCAGATTTCATAATAGTTATTTTAAACATAATTTAAAACAAAACATGTCTTAAGCGGTCGCATACCAAAATATCATACCGGAACAAATAGAAGCGGCAGAATGCACATCGCTGATCATATGTATAAATATAAACATAAGAGCCATTCTGGCCACCTTAACAGACGGACCGCATTAAGACACAGATCTTAATCCAACAGACACATATAGGACCCTCGACCCACAAACATGACTACAGGCCTCTACAAATACAAAACGAAAACATATGACGGGACAGGGCCCCGCCGTACCCCAAATAGTCAAATATACAGATACATATACCTCACAAAATATTTATACCGACATATGGGCTCCGAATCAAAAGGAGCACTCTGTAATAGCAGGACGTGTGGCCTATGCAGGCAGATCACGGATCTCTGTACCTGCGGGCATGAAACGCAGCCCCCGAAGAAAGGGGGTCAGTACGAAAGATGTACTGAGTATGTAAAGCATAGAGTGCAGAAGTGTAAACCGTAACTGAAACCAAACAGGATACAAAAAAAAAGAATACTGACCAGTATATCAAAATCTGTACCAAAACGTATGTACATAATGCAGTTAAAAATCATGCAAAGCTCAGGAACGTGGTCACCCCTCCGACGCAGGTGCCACACACAGCATAACACCAGAAGTTTCAAATCTCCGTACATCCCCGAACACATATATCATCATAACATATCACCAGCCATATCACAACATAACTCCAAACGGAACCCGGCCCTATGGCGAGGTCTCGGGAACCGTAACACAGCATACGGCCGAATTAATCATAGGGCACACGAATCATAACCGGCCCGGGAACCGGTGAACGAAATCATAATAAGGGCACGAGCGGAGCCGTGAGCAAACAATGCAATTCATATATCAAAATACTTTTGCAAACTTGATAAAATCACATGTTGACTCATTAGTCAAAATAGTTCGAACAATTAATCAAAACGGGGTTCATTTCACAAAAGTATTTCCAAAACGGTAATTATAGTTCAAAATATTATTTAGGACATCGTGGCAATCCAAACATTATTTTACAATAGCCAAGTTCATAAACAAAAGTCTTTTGCCGACGTTATACAAAAATGAGCTTTATAGGGCAAACAAAAGAGTTTCGGAGTTAGCGGGCCCACCTCGGGTCAAGTCGAGGTGGCGGACATGAGTTACGGACATTTGGGGTCTATGAGATCATACGGGGAAGTTTCAAAGAGATTCGAATACATTTACAAACGTTTCAGGCATTAGATCACTTTTTAACACAAATGAGAGTTTTATGCTTCAATTGAATTGAATGAATAGTACCCAATTTCTAGTTCGGATTTCCAAGAACAGAATGGCCTCCAAGGCTCCGATATCGACCTAGTATACCTAGGACATGCCAAAAGAAGGAATGGGGTAGCCTTACATACCTTTCTCACTTCGTACGCTCGTTCAAACTCGATTCCCGTTTCGTCCAAAATCTGCAATTGGTCATTGTTACCAATTAAGAATTTCAAGACTTAAGAATGCACTTAACTTCAGTTTTGTCTACCGAAATTTCGGCAGCATCTCCCCTATAAATATAGCGCCCCCGAGAATCATCTCGGCTCAAATAGTAGCAACAACAACCCAACAACATCAACAATGTCAACAATCATCGCAATATAAGGTAACTAGTTCTACTTTCCGACATAATGCAATAACGCTCATTCCGACTTCACACTTCCAAACTAAGCTCAATATTTTCATATTCATCACTACTCAAGATCATTACAATACAATTTAGAAGCATTTCATATCATTTCTACAAAATATTCACAAGATATACATAATATACAAACTTTCCGCCCGAGTCATAATTCATTCAAAACTTCTAATCTTTAACATACTTATTCATAACATGCTTCCATATCCCAAATTCATCAACAATTATCATAATTTGCACCTTAACAACTCCATTTTCATAATGTCATAAAATCATACTAAACGACACAAACTTCTACATTCCATTTCAATGCAAACTTATATCATTTTATCTTCATTTACATTGCAAGCATCACAATAACACAACTAACATATTAAACAAAAGTGATTCATTCCCATTCCAATTCCAATACACCTCACGGCCACATATCATCTTTCCAACTCCAACCAAATTCATTCAACTTTCATTTCCAATATACATTCCACCCTACACACAACTAGAATACAACATAAAATTCAACACATCTTAACTACACAACCAAGCACTTACACGGCCACATATATACATACACACCCACTTTGCAAACTTCCATGTTTTCATGAATTCTACTCATTTTCATACACTACAACACAAACAAACCTTCATAACATAATAACATGGAATGAATTCTTACCTTTTTCTTCAATCTCTTTCACTCAACCATGTTGTCATATTGGAGGAACTAGTGCTCTTTCTTCCCAAACAATTGCACCATGTTGTAGAGGGCCTTTAATATAGTAGGAAAATCACAAAACAATAATTTTAGAGGCAAGATTTTGAGGGGTGAAATTCCCCTTGCCTTGGCCGAAATGGCCCTTATCTCCTTGCTCTTCATCTTTTGTTTTTCTCTCTCTTCCTTTTGCTTCTTGAGTCTTCTAATAGATGAAGACTCTTATATTAATTATGTCACATGGAAAAATATTCATTAATTTGGTGGTTGGGCCAAGGCACATGGCCGGCCACCCCACCTCATTTTGGGCCTCATTTTGCTCTTTTATTTGAGCCCAATTAATGATAATTCTCGTTTTGTAATTCCCGAAACTAATTTTCAAAATTCCAATTTTTGCCCTTGGCCTTCCTCCGTGTTTCCACACTAATATCTTTCATGAACAACACACACATATACTAATTCAAATCAACATATGGCCTTATTCCTTACAAATCAAAATTATCTCAAATTTTTCCGAATATGCGAAAGTACGGGATATAACAATCTACCCTTCAGAAATGTACCATCAACTCCTATCAATGGTCTCAACCCACCTTTCCAACCCTTCTTTAATGCGTTGAAGCATATGTACATCCTCAAAAAATTTCTTTTACCTTCTTCAAGAGCACTTCTTGATATATTTATCACAACACAGTGCCAGGATTAGATTGTCTAACTTCTTGCCCATAAGCCTCAAGTTTCTTGTAATCATCAACAAAACTGCCCTCTAACTTCTGAAGAGCTAACAGCTTGGCCTTTTTGAGCTTAGCCTTAGTCACATTTAAATCAAAATTATTCTCCAACTCCCCTCTCAAGTCTTTCACCTTGTACTTAGGATTGCATTGAACCTTTTTCTTAAACCACTGAGCTAAAGTATTCTGATCAGTCCTAGGATTCTTGAAAGCTGGTTGACATGTGCGTTTATCAATAAAGGTCTTGATGCTCAAGCAAGTACTATTCTTTTTGTTATCTGTTGAGATACACAACCTAAAGGGGCAACCCTCCTGACATTTGTAACTAGCCCTAGTTCTATCAGTTTTTTTCAAAACCAGCCCTCTCTTATTGACCAGTGCATAAAAGTTAACTGCAGATCTAGCTTCATAAACCTCCTTGAAAGTCATACCTATCTCTAACTCTTGAAACTGTTTCAACTTATTAGTTACAACCCTCTTTTTTTCTTTCACCGACACTTCATTATCTGCAGAATCAGATTCAGAAGAATCATCTGATTTTTCTTCATCACATTCAGAGGCTACATCAAAGTCTATGGAAAAGGTTTCTGTGTGGTGAGTGATATTTCGAGCAAAAACCTTTAGTTCAGATGCATCAACA
The DNA here is from genome assembly GCF_019175385.1 of Lycium barbarum. Classification (NCBI taxonomy): domain Eukaryota; kingdom Viridiplantae; phylum Streptophyta; class Magnoliopsida; order Solanales; family Solanaceae; genus Lycium; species Lycium barbarum. The sequence continues at coordinate 57,083,256 of NC_083341.1, read as the reverse complement.
GCAAAGAAGTTAATATCCTTGAATTCTTTAGAGAATAAGCATTGTAGAGTCCTTATACCCTCATCAGCAGTAACCAAGTAATACCTCCCGGAGGGGCCAGTCACTAGATGCTGCTTAACAACTCTAAACCCACAATGTTTTGTAAATTCTTCACAAACAGATTTATAAGTAATCAGACAAGCTTCACAACCAGCCAAAGTGTGCATCAACTTCCTATTATAGACTATGTCATGTGAAAAGACCCAATTACCCCCGTAGTGGAAGACCAAATCCACTTTCTCAATCATCTTCACGAACAGCACATGAAAACAATAGAAAAAGCGGACACAAATGGGGGACCACATCAGTAAATAAAGCCATAAAACATAAAAACCAGACAAAGTGTTCCCAACTACCAAAACATCAGCACCTTTAAAGGACCACAACAGCTAAAAACACACACCTTTAATGACCAAATATTTGTTCTTTAGTATATAAAGGTACACAAACAGCTAAAAGAGGAATACTTTACTTGATTATGAACCACAACAACCTAAAAAAAATCAACTTTAAACGTACACAAACAACTATAAACAAGAATAAAATACTCGAATCTCACTTACTATATAAAACCCTAACTGAACCCACACACAAACACTAGAAAAAAACACTAACGGGCATATTTAAATCAGAAATAGATGCCTAAAAACACAATAAAATACTGGAATCTCTCTTACTATATAAAACCCTAACTTAACCCACACACAAGCAGTTCAGAAAAACCCTAACTAGCATACAAAATGATAAATAGATGAAATAAAAACTCAGACCTTAGCTAATACGATCGGAAAACAGCAACGACGACCCTTCTCCGATCAAACAGCAACTCAGACTGATCAATACGACGGCGCAAACCCTAGTGAAATGGGTTGGTCTCCTAAACAAAGAGGTGAAGAAGAGAGAGTGAAATGAGAGAAAAAAAAATAACGTTGGGTATTAATTCGTTGGGTTCGGGCGGGGCATCGGGTACGGGTCAAAAAAAGAGGGGGACCCGAGTTTTGTTGGGCACCGTTAGCATAAGGCATGTATGGTGAAAAAAAAAAACGTTGGGGGCATACTCGAGCCAAGCTTTTAACGACGGGTATATGTGTGCAATTTCGCAAAGGTTAGGGGCATATTTGAGCCTTCGCCGTATAAAGAATGTAATCCAGATGCTTAATCACGATTAGCGACGTAATATTCAGTGATGAGATTAAAGTGTCTTATTCCATTAAATATCTTTTCACAGTGAACAACGCACAGACATAGCAGAGGCCACATTTATATTTATATCTCATACACATCCAAGAACCGCTGCGAAGAATTTCTTTAAAAAATGTCTAACACCGAAGAACCAATGGAGGAATATAATGGAGATTCATTCGGGAAAGTCAAGCAGCGCTTTAAAGATCGACCCAAGGTATAAACATTTATATCTAATTAGCAACATGCATGTCTTGTGTTTATTACTGCTAAATTTAGTTTCATGGCCATTTTATTAAATGAATGAATTAATGGCAGTAGTGATGTAAACATGGCTTTGATGTAAACATGGTGTGTGTTTATTTTTTTCTTTAATTTGTTGCATGGTTGATTATGGACGGAGTGTTTTATTGATTTTGAGTAGAAAATGGCACAAACGAAGGAGAAGACGAAGCAGATGTTATCCAAACAAGCCGTTAAGATCGCCCAACGTGCCGAGGAACATGAACGATTTATTCACAAGGTACACTCCTTTAACACTACATGCATATAGATACCTCTATGCACTTTTTTCTTTTGGCTGCATATTCAGCTCAATGTCATGTTGATGTTTCTGGACAATAAATTAAGAGGTAGAGTTAGTGGTTCTGATTGGCTTGAGCAGTATACATGCCCCTACACCTACTGCTCTCTTTGAATTGACCGTGATTTCGCTTCTTTTAATACTCCTTCAGTTTCAATTTATTTATCTTGGTTCGACTCAGCACAGAGTTTAAGAAAATAAAGAAGACTTTCAAATTCTTGTAGTCTTAAACTAAAGATGTGTGTAATGTATTAACATGATTTTAAAATCTTGTGGTCTTAAATATACCATATTACCATATTGGATGTAAACTAGATATAGAAAGTGACATTATTTTTGAAACAGACTAAAATGACAAGTAAGACAAATAATTGAACGGTGGGAGGTGGGAGTATATACTAATCCTGGCTTTAGGTTAATGTGGTATCGGTCATAATATGATTTTGACGAGGCTAATTGTGGTTTACGGATTGCTTGTGTTTCCGTTCTGGGTAATTGAATTACTTATTGTGAGTTTTTTGAAGTTCTATTGATTATACTAATTAATGATGTTTGCAGGTGACTCATCTTTTGGGAGTTCTTGGGTTTGGGGCATTTTGCTTTATTTTGGGTGCAAGTGAGTGTAACATTATCTGCTCGGTCATTTTTAATTTTGATTCAGCAGCTTGTGTTAGCCCATATTAATGATCGAACTTATTTGGCTGGTTGATTGCTCAGGGCCACAGGATATTCGATATGTTTACTGTTTGTTCTATGTTACCTTTGTTCCTCTTCGATGGATCTACTACAGATTCAAGAAATGGCATTACTCCTTTTGGTAAGCAAGGCTTCACAAGAACAATCTTCTTTGTTTTGTTTCTCAGACAATTTGGCCATAACAAGTGGGAAAGCTATGCAGTGTGGTTCGATTCTTTTAGTTATTCAAAAAGATTTCCCTAGTTGTGGTTTGCAATTTAAATCCTTGAGTTGTTCAATGTGATAAATGCGTATGCTTTTTCATTGTTGACTTTATCGAACACATACTAAAGCAATGTCTCAAATGGAAGTGGAAGAAACATAATGGTTCCAACTAGGAGAGAAGACTAACGAGTCCGGAGCCTAAAGAGTATAAAAATACATGGTATTTACCAAAAGGGGATGACCAAAAATTTATATACCAAAAGGGGTATATCGTGGATCAGCCCACGATATACCCCAAAAAATTTTTGCGGCTGTCAACAAAAATAAAAATAAAAAATAAAAAAAATTAAACGTATAACGTGGACTGATCCACGTTATACAATATATTTTGTATAACGTGGATCAGTCCACGTTTTACCTCTAAAGTTTTTTTTTCTTTTTTTCGAGCACTAAAAAAAAAAATTTGGTAAACTTTTTTTTTTTTTTGCAACACTTAGTGTGTTTTTTTATACTTTGACCAATGATTAGTCGTGTGTGAAGACTCCGAAACGTCAATATTTTATATAGAACCTGATATTTTTTTCTGCGTACAATAATGTAGGCTCAATACATCAAGGATACGTAGACGTTCGGATCGTCATTTTAGGGGTTGAAAAGGTGTCCGAAGTAAGTTTTGTTTGAAAATTTCAAACTTAGTGTTTTTCATACTTTGACCAATGATTAGTCGTGTGTGAAGACTCCAAAACGTCAATATTTTATATAGAACTTGATATTTTTTCTGCGTACAATAATGTAGGCTCAATACATCAAGGATACGTAGACGTTCGGATAGTCATTTTAGGGGTTGAAAAGGTACCCGAAGTAAGTTTTGTTTAAGGTTTAAGTGTTTTATTTTTTAAAGTTTTGATTTATGCGTGTTATTTTTTAATCACGACATAACTTTATTTTGAATAAAAATATAATTCTAAAAAATATAGGGAGAAAAACTAGTTGTAAAGTGGTCAAACTTTAGATGGTCATAACTTTGCGCTCGGACGCCCGTTTTACGCGTTTTGTTTTTTGAACTTGCGTATTTTTTCGAGATCTATGCGGACAAACTCGTAAGGCGGTTTGGCCGAGCCGATTTTTAAAAAAACGCCTTTTATCCCATTCAATTTCGATTTTCCCCCAAATTGGCGTAAAATTTTCAGTTTTGTTTACTTATAAGATGATGATACGCAATAGATTTCAACGTAAAACTCCCGGGGTAATGTAGCTGTGAATGTCAATTTCACTTCTGCGGTTTCAATTTTTGAAAATAAAGCTGACTAATTTTCTCGATATATAAAGTTGACTAAAATAACCTTACAGTCAAACATTAAGTTTTTTCAAACAAAACTTATTTCGGGCACCTTTTCAACCCCTAAAATGACTATCCAAACGTCTACGTATCCTTGATGTATTGAGCCTACATTATTGTACGCAGAAAAAAATATCAGGTTCTATATAAAATATTGACGTTTCGGAGTCTTCACACACGACTAATCATTGGTCAAAGTATGAAAAAACACACTAAGTGTTGCAAAAAAAAAAAAAGTTTACCAAAATTTTTTTTTTAGTGCTCGGAAAAAAAAAAAAAAAAAACTTTAGAGGTAAAACGTGGGTCAGTCCACGTTTTACAAAATATATTTGTAAAACGTGGACTGATCCACATTATACAAAATATATTGTATAACGTGGATCAGTCCACGTTATACGTTTAAATTTTATTTTTTTTTAAATTTTTGTTGACAGCCGCAAAAATTTTTTGGGGTATATCGTGGGCTGATCCACGATATACCCCTTTTGGTATATAATTTTTTGGTCATCCCCTTTTGGTAAATACCGTGTATATTTATACCCTTTAGGCTCCGGACTCGAAGACTAACTATGCCAGAGCTAAAACATCATGTTGATTTAATAATTTTCTTCTACATTGTGTATATATTTGTATACGATAAGAACCGGATGTGAGCCAAACCGGTGGAAAGGGAATCGGAGGAAGGAACAATGATGCGCCCGAGGCTACCCGTCCTTGACCAAAACAGTGCTTGGGCCGAAGCTGAGCAAAGGCACCGACTGATCTGCCCTCTGCATCGTTGAAACAGCCAAGCCCGAGGACCTGGGCTTTCATGGCCGTTGGTCCGCATGACCGTTAGCCCGAGTGACCGTTTGTCCGTGCGGCCGTTGCAGACGGGTCACGCGCCAGTAACGTCCAGTCATGGTCAACTACCTACCATGCGTGTGTCAGACGGCGCCGTCAGTCTAATCCCACCAAATCCGTGCAGGGCAGTCCTTTTTGTTATTATTTTACTAACTCATATTGTATGAGAACTATGGGAGTGCCACTATAAAGAGAGCATGTCCCTTTCCTTTAAGGGGGTTGGTCACTTTTATTTTCCAAGAACACTTGTAGTAGAAGAATTCATATATACAATCCCTCTCATTGTTTGATTCGGCCAAGGCCACCAGTTATTATTGTTATTGCATTCCATCCATCTAATATCATACTTTGTTCACTAACGCTCGTATCACTAGCAAACTATCGTCATTAGCCGTTTCACTAAGGAGCTCCCAAATACTTGTTTTTCCCCCTTAACATACATCAAGAACAAAGCACATATCATATACCCATTCACAAATTTAATTGATTATCCGAATCCGGGGTAAATAGTTTGGCGCCCACCGTGGGGCTAGGATAATAGTGGTCTTTGGCCTTGATTTCTACCGTATTCATCAAAACCAAAAGCGTCCCTACCCATCTCTGTGAAAACGGTCCAAATGGCTGACGTCAAACAATCCGGTCATGTCAAGAATACCGAGATCGTGGCGGAAAACGAGGGGAGTGGACTGCGGGCATTGTCGAACCCCGCTGACCCGAACCCCGTTGATTCAAGGGAGGGACTCAACCGGCAAAATACCGTGGATCAAGAGAATGCCGCCCTACCGGCCACCGATCCTCTAAATACTCACTATTCTGTTACGTGAAAGACGAGGTAACAAACCTTTTGAATATAGGTTCCATCCGGGAGGTGAAATACCCGGATTGGCTCGCTAACGTGGTGGTGGTGCCCAAGAAAGGTAATAAATTTTGAATGTGTGTCGATTATAAGGATTTAAACAAGGCATGCCCGAAGGATTCATTTCCATTGCCTCACATCGACAGAATGATCGATGGGACGGCCGGACATGAAATGTTAAGTTTCCTCGATGCTTACTCCGGGTACAACCAAATCCGGATGCACCCGGAGGATCAAGAGAAAACGTCCTTCATCACTCGCTATGGGACTTACTGTTATAACGTCATGCCTTTCGGGTTAAAAAATGCCGGTGCAACTTACCAACGCCTAGTTAATGGGATGTTCGAAGAACAAGTAGGGAAAACAATGGAAGTTTATGTTGACAACATGGTTGTTAAGTCCCTGGAAACAGAGGACCATTTAAAACATTTGCAGGAAACCTTCGATGTGCTCCGCAGATACAACATGAAGCTCAACCCAGAAAAAAGTGCTTTCGGGGTGAGGTCCGGTAAATTTCTGGGTTTCATGGTGTCGAACCGGGGAATTGAGATCAACCCGGACAAGATCAAGGCTATCGAGGATATCGAGGTCGTGAACAACATAAAGGGGGTACAGAAGCTCACCGGGAGGATAGCGGCGCTGAGCCGTTTCATATCGAGATCCTCGGACAAGAGTCACCGGTTCTTCTCTTTGCTCAGAAAGAAGAACGACTTCGTTTGGACACCGGAGTGCCATGAAGCCCTAAGAGAGTTGAAGAAGTATTTGTCCAGTCCCCCGTTGTTGCACACACCGAAGACCGGTGAGACACTTTTCCTCTACCTAGCAGTCTCCGAAATGGCGGTAAGCAGATTTTTGGTCCGAGAAGAATCAGGTACGCAATTCTCTATCTATTATGTAAGTAGAACTTTGGGGGATGCGGAGACCCGTTATCCCCATTTGGAGAAGCTGGCATTAGCACTAGTAAGCGCTTCCAGAAAGCTCAAACCCTATTTTCAATGCCACCCCATATGTGTAGTAACCACTTACCCTTTAAAAAACATCATGCATAAACTAGAGTTATCCGGTAGATTAACAAAATGGGCTGTAGAAATTAGCGGTTACGACATCGAGTACAAGCCTCGGACGGCCATCAAATCCCAAATCTTGGCCGATTTTGTGGCAGACTTTACCCCGGCCATGGTCCCCGAGGTCGAGAAGGAACTTTTGCTGACCTCGGGAAAGACCACGGGCATTTGGTCTTTACACACGGACGGGGCCTCGAATGTTAGAAGTTCCGGACTAGGGATCGTCCTTAGGACCCCGGCCGGGGATGTCATCCGACAGTCTGTTAGAACTGCTAGATTGACTAACAATGAAGCCGAGTATGAGGCTATGATTGCAGGTTTGGAGTTGGCTCGAAGCATGGGAGCCGAAACGATCGAGGCAAAGTGTGACTCGCTTTTGGTCGTGAACCAGGTGAGCGGCATATTTGAGGTAAAGGACGAACGGATGCAGCGGTACCTCGAAAATACCCAAGTGGTACTTCGTCAATTTAAAGGATGGACCATGCAGCACATACCGAGGGAACAACACAGCGAAGCCGATGCACTAGCAAACTTGGGATCCTCGGTCGAGGGGGAGGAAATCAGTCTCGGGGATACGGTGCATTTATCAAACACGGCCATAGAAACCGGGCACGCCGAAATATACACCATGGGCTTGACCTGGGATTGGCGCAACAAATACATCGACTACTTGCGTGATGGTAAGCTCCCAAATGACCCAAAGGAGTCACGATCATTACGGACCAAGGCTGCTCGCTTTTGCTTGGTGGACGATCAATTGTATCGACGCTCTTTCCTCGGTCCTCTGGCTAAGTGTTTGGGCCCTGGTGAAACGGAATACGTGATAAGAGAGATACACGAGGGAACCTGCGGCAACCACTCCGGTGCGGAAGCTTTGGTTCAAAAACTTATCAGGGCTGGTTATTACTGGAATCAGATGGACGAAGACGCGAAAAGTTTTGTCCGAAGATGCGACGGGTGTCAGAAGCATGCTCTGATGATTCACCAGCCCAGGGAGTTGCTGCATTCGGTAACCTCACCTTGGCCTTTCATGAAGTGGGGAATGGACATTGTGGGTCCGTTGCCTCAGGCACCAGGTAAGGCCCGTTTCATTTTGTTTATGACTGATTATTTTTCTAAGTGGGTTGAAGCGTAGGCTTTCGAAAAGATAAGAGAGAAGGAAGTCATCGACTTCATATGGGATCACATCATCTGCCGTTTCGGCATCCCCTCCGAGATAACCTGAGATAATGGCCCCCAGTTTGTGGGTGGCAAGGTCAACAGTTTCCTCGAGGGGTTGAAGATCAAGAAAATCGTGTCGACCCCGTATCACCCATGTGCGAATGGACAGGCAGAATCAACGAACAAAACAATAATCCAAAATCTGAGAAAGAGACTTGAAGCATCGAAGCATCATTGGAGGGAGATACTCCCGGAGGTATTGTGGGCTTACAGAACCACATCCAAGTCGAGCACGGGGGAAACCCCGTTCTCGTTGGTTTACGGAGCCAAAGCCCTCATCCCCGTGGAAGTTGGCGAACCGACCCTCCGTTTCAGGTATACCACCGAAGAGTCAAACGGGGAGGCCATGGCCGTGAAGCTCGACCCCGCGGATGAACTGCGCGAAAGAGCGGTGGTCCGCATAGCGGCCCAGAAACAGAGGATGGAAAGATATTACAACCGAAGAGCCAACTTCCGGTACTTCCAAGTTGGGGACTTGGTACTTCGAAAAGTTACCTTGCACACCAAGAACCCCAACGAGGGAAAGCTGGGTCCGAACTGGGAAGGCCCGTACAAGATAACCGGTATAACGGGAAAAGGGTCGTATCAGTTGGAGTCCATGGACGAGCAACGTCTGCGTAATAACTGGAACGTGGCCCACCTAAAGAGATACTACTGCTAAGGTATGGACTCCCCGTATTCTCTTATCAACTTTTCTCCTTTTGCAGGAAGGCAAGTGAGGGACAAAATTAGAGCCCAGATCTGAAAACACGTGTTCCACTCTTTTCCTTAGTACGGTTTTGTCCCAAAATAGGTTTTCCGACAAGGTTTTTAATGAGGCAACGAGTACAACGTGTTACTTGACGAATACGAAGGGCAAGTACCCGGTCACCCGGTGTCGCATCCTCCGATAGGGACATAATAGCACTCACCCGACCTTGGAGATCGGATAAGTGTTAGGGGAGTACTATGCCACACCAAAGATGACACCGGTTAAAACAAACGGAGAAGCTCAACATTTGCTACAGCAAAACTAAGGCCCGGCCACCGGCCATAGCCTCCGATGTAAGGACCAAACGATCATAATGAATCGTGTCCCATTTTACATTTGCTACGGCAAAACTAAGGCCCGGCCACCGGCCATAGCCTCCGATGTAATACGGCAAAACTAAGGCCCGGCCATAGCCTCCGATGTAAGGACCAAACGATCATAGTGAATCGTGTCCCATTTTACATTTGCTACAGCTAAGGAAGAAGGAGTTAAAATTCTCATATGTACAAACATTTTTGCAAACACAGGTTATCAAAACTTGGGATAACAACTCTATGATTAAATATACTTCGCCCAGTTGATAACTGTCGTATATCGGCGCTGCCTCGTTTGCATACCCTACGCCTGGTACCTTGGTCGGAATTCGGCAAGGGCAACGAGATCACTATGATCCAAGCCAAAATTCGATAAGCCACCGGCCCCAAAATATCGGATAAGACCGGCGGGTATGAACAGGTCCTAGAACGGACCAACAACTATAGCAAAAGCAGCGAGCAAACATTCAAACGAAGAAGCAAGAAAGATGCATTTTTCATTTATACAACGGATGTCTCTTACATCAAAAGAAAAACAAAGTCCTACAAAGGCAAAAAACAAAAACAAAAAGCAAGGCATAAGCCCCATATTATCCGGCATGACTGGAGGAGGATGAGTGCTCGGACACTGTTCGCTTGGAGTCGTCTGACTCGGACCCGAGGGCACGATTGGCTTCTTCCTCCATCCTCTTGGCCTCGAGTATCAGGGCCGGAAGATCCGAGAGACCGTGCTCGGCTTGCTCGAGGGTGATCCGCCGAGACTTTCACTTCTCATACTCGGTAACAATAGCAGTATGAGCCTCGGCCGCCTCAACACTCCTCCATGTTTCATCCAAGTCGGCCTTAGCCTTGGCCAGTTTTGCTTCCAAATTGGCCCGGTCGCCCTCAAGGACACTTATTCTACCAGTAGCTGCATCCAGATCGGCCTTAAGGGCATTGTTGGCAATAGCCGCCTCCTCGAGCTCGGTTCTTAGACCTTGGCATATCCGAGATCGCTCCTCGGCTTTCTCTTCGAACACTCTCCTGCGCTCGTCGGACAAAGTAGCCTCGGACTCAAGCCGCCGGTTCCTCTCGGCCAGGGTTGTTGCATCAGCATTCACCGAGTCCAGCTCCCCCCGGAGTTGGGAAACCGTGGTCTCCAGCTCATCTAGCCTCGAAGAAAACTAGGCTTTATCCCGGCTAAGGCCGATCTTTTCAGCCTCAAGGCTCCGGTTATAGACGGTCATAGCGACCAGCTCACCCTTCAAACGACGATTTTCGTCCTTAGCCGCATCGAGCTTAGGACGAAGGGTGAAAAGCACGGCCGCCCGATTCAACTCTTCCTCCTTCTTCTGAAGGAGATGCCGGTATTTCTTCGTTTCTCGGCCTTAGGCATCCAGTTGGCCTCGGAGATCATCTATCTCGTGTTGGGCACGGATGAAAGCTTCATTAACCAACACCACACTCTACAGGTAAAACAAGTCAGAAGGCTTAGGCGAAGTGAGGATAAAATCCATTGATAAACTGTACAAGGATGACAGAAGAGCTTACCCGGTTGCTTGCATGCATACCCTCGTTAATGAGGCACTGCCAGGTGAGCCCGGTCATTTTGCGCTTGTCCGAGTCAGAAATAAGGGGCCGCAAGTAGCTCGCTACGCCCACCGGGCGCGACAGAAAGCTGCAGTCCTCGGGTACGGTGACTACGGCCGATCTGGTTCTCCTTGGCTCCACGCTCGGGGTCGGGAAGATTTTACCAAGCTGTCCCTGGCCCCTGACTCGGAGATTCGGTTGGCCGGCCTCGTGGCCCGAGGAATAGGGATATGACCAAAGCCCGCTGCTTCTCCGGTAGCGGGGGGGGGGGGGGGGGTGCTCGAGAAAATATCATCAAAATCATCCACCCGCCTAGCCGGGGTAGATGAACTTGGAGCATCCTCAATAATTTCGGCAAAGGCCGAGGGCTCCACAGTTGCAGCAGGCTCGTGATAGGGAGACGGACGAGCGCCTGTGGGGGCTTCGCACTCCGGAACTGGGGCAGTCCTTATATCGGCTTCAACAGCAACCGCTCCCCCGGACCTTTTTCTTTGAAGGGGAGCATCTTCCGAAGAAGTTTCACCTGAAATGTCGACAAAATCAATCGATCGAAGAGGAGCTGGTGAAAGTATATCTTTCGCACTTGAATGTGGAGCAGGAACCAATAGGCCTTCGCCGACGGAAGGAAGGGGCGGAACGGAGACCGCCTCCTCCGGTATTGAAGCCACAGTGGGAACGGAGCCGACTCTCCGAACAATGATGTCGGGCTCTGTCTCTTCCCTCGAAGGACGAGCAACACTTCTTGCCTTCTTCCTTTTCGGCGTCTGCCCCTTTTCAGAGGGCCGCTTTCTTTTTGCAGCATCGGAGAGGACACGGGAAGAACCCGCTGTGTTGAATTCGGGCACCGTTGCCGGAGGGGCGGTCCCCGACTCCGATCTAGGTTCTACCGAGCCCTTAGGCAAACCTAAAAAGACAAAATGTTAGCAAAGGTCAAAGGACGAAACGAATGGAGGGGAATGCAGCAGAATGAAAATAGAAGGTTACCGTGATTTTGGGCAATCCATCGGCCACGAGACAGGTGAGCCCATGTCCGGTCGTCGTAGGGATGCTGGGCGAGGAGCACGGTGACCCAATCGTTCAGATTCCGGATGACCGGAGGAACGTACCCATTGGCTGGCAAAAGTAAGAAAGAAACGGTGAGAAAGCAGAATCGAAATTTGACGAAGCAATACTAACGCAATTGTTCGAGACTTCGAGCTTATGCTTGTTATTCCACTTCTCCGGGAAGGGCATGTGCTCGGCTGGAATTATGTCCTCGGTCTTCACCCGGACATATCGCTCCAACCATCCCCGATCTCGATCTTCATCCATTTTCGAGAAGAATTGGTTCCGGCTCCGCTTGGCCAGTTTCATTACACCACCCCGGAACAACCTCGGGGAGTAAAGGCGTATCAGATGGGCCAGTGTGAACTCCTCCTCGGCGTTGTTGGCCAACATCCGGAGGCACGATACGACCCTCCAAACGTTTGGGCCGATCTGAGCCAATGTAACGCCGTAAACCCGACACATGTCGAGGATGACCGGGTCCACCGGGGGGTCGAGTTTGAGAGTGAAGGGGTATGTATAAACATACAAAAACCCTTCACGATGGTCAGTGACGGATTCATCTGGCCCGGGGGCGAAAACCCGAACCGGACGGGTGTCCCACCCGCAATCGGCCCGGACTATGCCGAGCCTCTCCTCGGTGATAGATGAGGGATACCGCCTCACGTCAAATCCCCTGTCTGAAACGGAGGAGGGCTTCTCGACCTCAAGGTCCTTGTTAAAGTTGAATTTAGCCGGTATGATATCCGAGGCCGTGGGCTCGAATTTAACCGGGGTCGCAGGCTCGACCCCTGGGGACGATACCGGTGGGGCATCATGAGAAGTGGATTCAGACATCGTGATGGCGAGAAAGAAGGAAGGCCCAAGAGAGGGATTTAAGAAAGATGAAGAGACTAGTAATAACTGAAAGCAAGGGGAGGGGAATTGGTTCTTTTTGCACGCTGTGCGAATCAATGAAATAGCAGCAGATCGAATGGGAAGTTAATTGTGTGTGGTGAAGATGAAAAGGTGCAGAAAATGGAGTGGAGTTGAAGAAGAGCAAAAGAGTGAAAATGAAAATGAGGAGGTGAAGGGCCTTATATAGGCAAAGAAGAGGAGCGGTTACCGAGGACGGCCAATCGAGGGGCGCCACGTGTCCCGTCATTAATTCGAAGTGACTTGAAACGATGTGAAAAAGGCGGTTGACAGAGACGAGCCATCCGGAGCGGGACACATGGCCGTTAAAAGGGGACGCATTACGCAACCGTTCCTGCCAAAATAAGAAGACAATGACGAGCTGCCGGAACCACCGGTTTTCGGGAATTATCCACTTCCTGTTACTCCGATAGATCGCAGATCCGGGAAGTGTGGGGCTATTTGTATACGGTAAGAACCGGATGTGAGCCAAACCGGTGGAAAGGGAACCGAAGGAAGGTACAATGATGCGCCCGAGGCTACCCTTCCTTGACCAAAACAGTGCCTGGGCCGAAGCTGAGCAAGGGCACCGACTGATATGCCCTCTGCATCGTTGAAACGGCCAAGCCCGAGGACCCGGGCTTTCATGGCCGTTGGTCCGCATGACCGTTAGCCCGAGTGACCGTTTGTCCGTGCGGCCGTTGCAGACGGGTCACACGCCAGTAACGTCCAGTCATGGTCAACTACCTACCATGCGTGTGTCAGACGGCGCCGTCAGTCTAATCCCACCAAATCCGTGCAGGGCTGTCCTTTTTATTATTATTTTACTAACTCATATTATATGAGAGCCATGGGAGTGCCACTATAAAGAGGGCATGTCCCTTTCCTTTAAGGGGGTTGGTCACTTTTATTTTCCAAGAACACTTGTAGTAGAAGAATTCATATATACAATCTCTCACATTGTTTGATTCGGCCAAGGCCACCAGTTATTATTGTTATTGCATTCCATCCATCTAATATCATACTTTGTTCACTAACGCTCGTATCACTAGCAAACTATCGTCATTAGCCGTTTCACTAAGGAGCTCCCAAATACTTGTTTTTCCCCCCTTAACATACATCAAGAACAAAGCACATATCCTATATCCATTCACAAATTTAATTGATTATCCGAATCCGGGGTAAACAATATTGAGTTTGCTTTTGTTGTTGCTGAACTTTATGCTATTGATCTCTGCTCTATTATTTGTTCAGATCTCTCGCTGGTTTGCACGATTTTCAATCTCTATACTGTACCATAACTGATTGCAGGTTACTCGGAAATGATTTTATTTTTTCTCTTCTGGTTTTGTAGGACTTCTGTTATTATGCAGACACAATTTTCTTAATCATGCTTCTGGCTTTTCCTACAAATGAGAGGTTTTTCATGGTTTGTTTCTCGTTTGCAGAGGTAAGCCTCTTAAGCAAAGCTTTATTTTGCACCAACTTTTTAAGTTTAACTTCACTTTTGCAGCTTTAGTTCTCATAAAATACAACTGCAGGGTCCACTCGCATGGGCATTGATCGTTTGGCGCTGTAGCTTAGTTTTTAGTTCAGTTGATAAAACTGTCAGTGTTTTCATACATCTTTTACCTGGTAAGTAGGACATTCTTCTATTTCACTGTTGCTGCTGGAGAAATTTAGCCTCTTTACTACAGAAGCCAATGTATTGTTATATGGTCAAAGGAACTTTCATTGCTGTTAAAGAGAGTGCCTTGATTTAAAAGTAGTCTTGCCTAATATTCGTTGAATCCCCTCATGTCTTCCCATTATGGCAGTGGTTTGAGAGTAAGCAAAAATCAGGGATATGAGTCGAGTACTGTAGCTTGTTCACCTCTGTCGAATTTCGTGTTGGACTGTCCATTTTGGGATTCTGTTTCTCTCACTCTTTGGCCCCGGAGTATAATCTTTGCGATCTTTCGTTACATAACTAAAGCTGCTTTTTGTCAAAACTAAGATTGTTTCTGGAGGAGTATTTCATTGCAAAAGAATAAAGGACATGGTGTATAATTATAATGTGAAAAGAAAATGGTGTATAAGGATAATCTGAAGCATACCAGTTGTCCTCCCATGGTTTGTCTTGCTTGCATTTGTTTTTTTTTATGAGCCTTATTATAGTGCAAGTTCAGTGATATAGTGCATGAGGCTGACGTGGAAGTGAAGCTTGGCACCCAGGTCATACAGAAGAAAGATAGTTTCAAGAATCTTGGGTCTATTATACAAGGAAATGGGGAGATTGATGATGACGTCACACACTGTATTGGTGCAGGGTGAATGAAATGGAGGCTTGCCTCCGGAGTTTTGTGTGACAAGAAGGTGCCACCAAAACTTAAAGGCAAGTTCTACAAAGTGGTGGTTAGACTAACTATGTTGTATGGGGCAGAGTGTTGGCTAGTCA
Source organism: Lycium barbarum (assembly GCF_019175385.1). NCBI lineage: Eukaryota > Viridiplantae > Streptophyta > Magnoliopsida > Solanales > Solanaceae > Lycium > Lycium barbarum. The sequence continues at coordinate 57,068,220 of NC_083341.1, read as the reverse complement.
AGAAATCTCATGTTCAGAAGATGAAAGTGGCGGAAATGAGAATGCTGCGATGGATGTGTGGGCACACTAGGAGCGATAGGATTAGAAATGAAGTCATCCGAGACAAGGTTGGAGCAGCCTCAGTGGAAGACAAGATGCGGGAAGCGAGGCTGAGGTGGTTTGGCCATGTGATGCGGAGAGATACAAATGCCCCAGTGCGGAGGTGCGAGAGGCTGGCTAGCGACGGTTTTAGAAGAGGTAGAGGTAGGTCGAAGAAGTATTGGGGAGAGGTGATTAGATAGGACATGGCGCATGTCCTGCTTACCGAGGACATGACCTTAGATATGAGGGTATGGAGGACTCATATTAGGGTAAAAGGCTAGTAAGTAGTCGCGTTTATCCTTTCTTATGAGTAGTTATATTGCTCTATAATTTCTTGTCTCTTGATTTCTGCGAGTATCTGTTGGTTTATAATGGCTTATTTACTTTCATTGTTTTCATTTTCATAATTGCTTTGATTTGTTTGCCCGTATCTGACCTTTCTATGCTTTTTCTTGAGCCGAGGGTCTTCCGGAAACAGCCTCCCTACCCAAGGTAGGGGTAAGGTCTGCGTACACTCTACCCTCCCCAGACCCAACGTTGTGAGATTCACTGGGTATGTTGTTGTTATTATAGTAATGTTGCTGCTGCTTTATTTTTGTTCTTTTCCCAAATTTGTTTTACAGTACTTGATACTTATTTGACTGGATTTCACTTTTCGTCTGGGCGAAAAGTTTGTTTCCTAATTTTAAGCGCCAATCTCCTGTCACATAGTAAATTAAGTTCTTCTAGAATGCCTTAAGTCATGTCTTGGTTTAGTGGTGGAGCCAGGAATTTGGGGAAGAGTGTGCAAATTTTCTTCTCACTTGTGTTAAGGGTGTGCAAAATTAAATATATATTCATAATAGCTAACATTTAACCTATGTACACCGCGTAATTTCCGGCGAAGGGTGTGCACCTGACCACCCTTCGGCTAAGGTGGCTCCGCCCATGTCTTGGTTATCCTCATTTCATCTTGAAGTCTATATTTTAAAGCCAGGTAGAGATCCTATCTATATATTTGGTTGTTCTGCGGCTGCCGCTAAATTATGTAGAATGCTCGAATATTAGATCATCATTGCACGCTGAAGGGAACTTCGACATTGGGTTTGAGGGCAGCTCACCTCACTTGGTGAGCACCCGCATACACTAGGAGGAATGTCCAAATTAAACCCCATAGATAGCATCCTCTTCTACATTTTCCCTTCTCCCTCCCCTATGTAGTAATTAAAAAAGAAAAAAAGATAAATACAAATTTTGACTCGCAGATTTGGAAGATTTTTACAAGACTTTTGTTGCCTGGGAAGTAGATTTGGGCTAGAATTGTACCCGCCTGATGCTTTTGAACTATATACCAATCTTCTGCATTATCAGTTTTATTGAATTTCTGTCTAGTTTTGAATTTACCTCCGATTTTCAGGGTTGGTTTTCTTCACAATACGGTGGTGGGATCCTGAGTTTTTTGGAGCTATGCATCCAGAAGGGACTCCAAAAAGAGCGTCATGGCCTTATGTAGAAAACCGATCCTACCTTTGGGAATGGCTGTTTTTTGTTCCATTAGCTGCTTACTTTCTCTGGCAAGTACTCTATTATCTCATTGTAGAGGTTCTACGGCGACAGAGACTCTTACGAGACCCTGAAGTTATGACTTCTTACAGGTAATTATGTCTTTTTTTGGCAGCCTATCTTTGTCTATGTACCTCTTTTTCTCTTCATACTTGTCACAATGGTGGATTCAGAATTCTACTGCGGGTTCTGTTCTTGTTGGAAAATTAGGGAGGTGAAGCACCCTCAATCGCTCACTCAAATTCTTTCTTAGACAATGGAGGAAATGATTCTTCTTTACTTCACTCTACTTGCTTTCTCAATCATTATTTTCTCCTTGAAAACAAGTGGAGGAAAATCTGCTTTTAATTACCAACTTAGACTTACATAAAATATTGTAGTGCATAGGTATTTTCTAACGTGTACCTATGCTATCATAATTTAGTTCTAAACATTCTATTGGCTAAATCCTAGTTCATGAATAAAAGCATACATGCATCTTAACATTAATTTTCTAATCCATGAACTAGGTAAATATGTACTTGGGATCAATCTAGTTTACTTTTTCAACAGTTCTTATCCGAATTGGACACAATAGGTTCGACATAACCCACTGCGTCTACTCTAGATACGCTGATACTGTGTATCTTGTATTCATTATTGAAGTGTGTGACCATCTCATCTAAAAGCTTAAATTGTCAGAGAGAACACACTTTTTTACATAATTATATTCTCAATATTCATCTGTCAATATTACCATGGTTCATCATTTATCAGATCATCACCGTTTGGTGTTCTTACATTAGTGTTAATTTTGGAAACTTGTTATTTTGACAGGGAGCTGTCCAAGAAAGCGAAAAAAGCAAACAACATATGGTGGCGTTTAAGCGGTTTGCTTGGTGACCAGAACCGGTTGCTTATGTTTATTCTGCTCCAGGCTATATTTACAGTGGCAACTACAGCACTTACAGTGCCCATATTTCTGTCATATAAGTTGCATCTGTTATACCAAATACTCAAGGTCTCAGCATCAGTATGGAATGGTGGAAATTTTCTATTAGAAGTAATGCCAAGACAGGTGATTCTCAAGGAGAAAAAGAAATCAGTGATGCAAACTGTTCCACAACAGCAACATGAGACTCCTTTGAAAGACAGCTCTATGGAAACTGGTAATGCTTACTAAACACCTTATGTAACTGTCTCTCAGTTGGAGGCTTCATAATTGGCTCAGTTTTAGTTGTTAACGTTTGTGTCTGGTTTACAAATGAATGGAGAAGTTCAGTATGTAACTCCTTATAAGTTTGTGAATTTGGTGGAAGAATATGAGCCAGCATGTTCCTGTGGTGTGTACTAAAATTGAATGGGTCTCATGTGGTGTGAATTAGAATTGAATGGTTTCATGTTGTTAGGCGGCAAAGGTGAATTTAGGGCGAACTTTGTAGGTTCAACTAAAATTAATGTTCAAATTTTTAATAACTAGTTTCTGGAAATGTGCGATTCTTGTTGATCAGTACAATTAAAAAAAAAAAAAAAACAGTATAATTATAAATTATATTAAACTATGTGTGATAAAATGAACCTTTTGACGATTATTATTTGATCAATCTCCAACTTTCCCCACCAACAATGGCTTCTGATTACTACATATTTACTTGCCGAAACATTTTTGATGTTATACCATATGTATAATTTTTCTAAAAGCTAATAAAATACAAGCTCATGTATGCTAATGCACCAAAAAAATGTTATCTTAAGTGTGATTAAGTAATCAACTATATGACCATCTGGAAGTTATGCTTAAAGAACATGAAAATCACAATTGAAAATGATGTATCCGTACATTAAACACAGTAATAAAAAAAGCATATTGCAATCAAATTATCCAACGAAAATTAAAAAGGCGATATGGAAATTAAGGGAAAGAGAAAGAAAATAACATTACAATAGTGAGGTTTAAAGAATTATGAAGGGAGAAACATAAGAAAAGAAATAAAACGAGACATCAAAGAGTTCATAAATTTAGACGATCCGCTATAGAATTAGCAAAACATTCTATGAAAATAATAGAGAAAAGAAATCAACTACCTGATTTGTCACTTGTAGATTGGTTTTGTGCATCACAAATGGTGAGTTGAGAGATATGCCAAATTAAAAGAACGATGTATTTTATGGGAAATTAAAGAGAATTTTTCCAATTGATCATGATTTGAGAGAAAAAAGAATTGCTTAATTAGCCGTGCACTTTTTGGTGTTTGAGCACGATTTAACAAAATAAATAAAGGATCTAATTTACTTCAATTTCCCACAACTATGTAGTCCAAAAGTCAGAAGCTGTAAAAAAAAAGCTCAGTTCCAATGCATTGAGTAGGCATTGTAAAGGTTGCCATTAATTGTACCTTTACGATATGCATTGGAAGATGAAAGTCCAAGGCATTATATAGGCTGCGTTAAGTGAGAGTTGCAACGTTTTTATTTTGTGGGAGGTAGGACTGGGCATGGTACGGTATATACCGATTACTATACCAAAACAAAAAAAAATTATACTGTGGTTTTGATATTATGTATTTGATATGCATTTTTAAAAAATTTGGTATTCAGTACGGTATTCGATATTTATAAAAAATATACCGAATACCATATGCCATACCGAAGTATATAGTTACATATACAATTCATAAATATTAGTGTTATAATAATAACAAATATATAAACTAGTATTAGCACAAAATTAATTGTTTAGATGTTGGAATTTGAATAATCTATCTTGATTGAAATGTCCTTTTTGTGTAATTGATTTATGTCTGTGCTTTCTTTTGAATATTTTTACATGTGTAAGGTGTTAGTACGATATAATTGAGACGTTTCTTGACTAGCCGAAGTCATATATGAGTATATGTAAAAGTCGAAGTCGAACAAACTATGATTACCGAATTACCGTACCACAAAATACCGAAACCGAACTTAAAAATACTGAACCATACCAAATTAATTTGATTCGGTAATGGTATAGTAATTTTAAAAACTAAAAACCGAAATTACTGTATCGAAGTTTTCAATATAGTTTCATATAGTACCATGCCCACCCCTAGTGGGAGGTTCAATTTTTGAGTAAAACATTTATAAAAATACTTTTTAAGTTATGGGTAAAAAATCATTTATTAAAGGTATTATTAACATTCAATATGATAACATTAAATAAGACACCCACTTTAATATTCAAAATTAGTGAAATTATCCACGCTTCGTGCGGTCATAAAGTAAAGACCTTTTTAAATTCAAAACTAATCTTTTATAATATTTAAAAACTGAAATTTAATCCTAAACCCAAAAGGATTAGATTTTAAGTCTTATTCCACTTTATTAGTAACTAGTTAACTTGCCCGTGTTTTGCGCGGTCGTGTATTATATTATAAATTTAGTTGTAAGGATATAAAATACTTTATACTACCAAAAATTACAAACAAATATATTGTGAGACATGTAGAAGAAAAAAAATTCAAAAAAAAAAAATTATAGGAAAAGATTCATATAAAACATGAAACAAAAAAACAAATCCATGCATACTTTTTTTTTTTGTTAAGCCATGTGCATTTTCGGTCTTCACAAATGAGTTCTATCTGTAAAGACACAACACCATATATATAGGTTATTTACAATTGTTTTTTATTTTGTCTCTGGACTCTACTAACGCTATGTGCATCCGGTTGTCCTTTTTTATTTTGTCTTTGTGTTTTGGTTATAACTTACTGCTTTTCATCTCCATGTGAAGAGAAAATACACAAATACCCCCCAACGTATACTCGAATTAATTATGACGTACCCAATCTTTGCGGGCGATCTATTACCCTCCTGACTTTATTTTTTCTGTATTTTTGTATCCTTTTTTGACTGACGTGGCACAAAAAAATTTGTTGCCCAGTTGCACAGTGGAGAGTGTTGCACACTCTCCGTCACATCGGCGCCACGTCAGTGCCACATCGGCGCCACGTTGGAACTTTCTAAATTTCAAGAAATCAATCCATTAACACAACTCATTCAATTTCAACAAATCAATCATAAATATCTATTATCTTCTTCTTCATTCAATCCATTATCTTCTTCTTCAATGAAGAACATAGCTGTCTACCATTGGTGAAGCTCAAACCTATTTTTACCTGAAATTATAATCTATTATTGAGGTTGAGGTTTTTACATCTTCATGACTTATCTATTTTTAGATTGTAATGTCAAAAAAAAAAAAAAAATTGAGGCCATTTAAAAGCTAACAATACGCCCAGTCTATGACGGGGGAACTGCTGTTAAGGCACCCAACAAGCGTTCTAATTGCAACCAATTTGATTTGTCCGATACTCACATATTTCATTTAGTTCAATACCTCAATATAAAATGCTGGATTTTTGAAGCTCAAACCTCAATCTCAACCTCAATAATTTTGGACATTACAAGCTGTCCGCCATTGTTGAAGCTCAAACCTCAACCTCAATAATTTCGGGTTGCCGCAAACGAGCTCCATTTTGAGAGGGTAATATCTCAAAAGAACCGCCTCGACGAGAGGAGTTCAAAAACTGAAATTTTGGGCTGTTTGGTTGAGATTGAAGTGTATTTGGGGTGGATTTACAGAGCAGCTGTATGAAGAACGTGATGAACATGGTTGCTGCCCAGAATTTGTAGAACACGAAGAATATGTGTGTGTTAATGGAGGAAGAAAATGAGTTGAATGTGTGTGTGTTAATGGAAGAAGAAAATGAGTTGGTTGATTTCTTGAAAATATATGTATGATTGATGATAAAATTGAATGTATGTGTGTTAATGGAGGAAGAAAATGGGTGATTGATTTCTTGTGTGTTAATGGAGGAAGAATATGAGTTGATTGATTTCTTGAAAATAAGCTCTTTATGATTGATGATGAAATTGAATGTGTGTGTTAATGGAGAAAGAAAATGGGTTGAATGTGTATGTGTTAATGGAAGAAGAATATGAGTTAGTTGATTTCTTGAAAATAAGTTTTTTATGATTGATGATGAAATTGAATGTGTGTGTTAATGGAGAAAGAAAATGGGTTGAATGTGTATGTGTTAATGGAAGAAGAATATGAGTTAGTTGATTTCTTGAAAATAAGTTTTTTATGATTGATGATGAAATTGAATGTGTGTGTTAATGGAGAAAGAAAATGGGTTGAATGTGTATGTGTTAATGGAAGAAGAATATGAGTTAGTTGATTTCTTGAAAATAAGCTTTTTATGATTGATGATGAAATTGAATGTGTGTGTTAATGGAGAAAGAAATATGGGTTGAATAAAAATGGGTTGAATGATTTCTTCAAATGAAGAAGAAGAAGAAGAAGAAAAAAAAAAAGAAAAAAAAGAACAAGAAGGGTTTAGTGATGAAGAAGATAAAATTAAAGGAGGGTTTAATGGTTAATTAGTGTAAATATAATTAATAAAAGAAAAATCAAATGAAAAAAAGAAAGGAAAAGTGGCACCAATGTGGCACTGGTGGAATTGACGTGGAACCGATGTGGCGGAGAGTGTCCACTGTGCAACTAGGCATCAATTTTTTTTTGTGCCACGTCAACAATAGGAGGAAACTCAGAGCACTTTCCAATTGTGATGGGGTTGCATCAAGGATCAACTCTTAGTCCGTTTTTATTTGTCTTGGTGATGGATGAATTGACACGGCAAATTCAAGGTGAGGTGCCATGGTGTATGTTGTTCGCGGACGACATAGTCCTGATCGATTAGACTCGTAGCGGAGTTAACGCTAAGCTGGAGAGTTGGAGACATACTCTGGAGTCTAAAGGGTTTAAGCTGAGTAGGACCAAGACAGAGGACTTGGAGTGTAAGTTCAGTGAAGCACCTCAGGAGCCTGGCTTGGAAGTGATACTTGGTACCCAGGCCATCCAGAAGAAAAGTAGTTTCAAGTACCTTGGGTCTATTCTGCAAAGCTGCGGGAAGATTGACGATGATGTCACACATCGTATTGGGGCAGGGTGGATGAAATGGAGGCTTGCTTCCGGAGTGCTATGTGACAAGAAGGTGCCACCAAAACTTAAGGGCAAGTTCTACAAAGTGGTGGTTAGACCGACTATGTTGTATGGGGCGGAGTGTTGGCCGGTTAAGATCTCTCACGTTCAAAAGATGAAAGTTGCCGAGATGAGAATGTTAAGATGGATGTGTGGCAGTGACAGGATTAGGAATAAGCATATTCGGGATAAGGTGGGGGTGACCTCGGTGGAAGATAAGATGCGAGAAGCGAGATTGAGATGGTTTGGGCATGTGAAGAGGAGAGACACAGATGCCCCAGTGTGGAGGTGTGAGAGGTTGGCCATGGATGGTTTCAGACGAGGTAGGGGTAGACCGAAGAAGTATTGTGGAGAGGTAATTAGACACGACATGGCGCAACTACAGCTTACCGAGGACATGACCTTAGATAGGAGGGTTTGGAGGACCCAAATTAGGGTAGAAGGCTAGTAGATAGTCTCGTTTTCCGTTCTTATTAGTAGTTGCATTATCGCAATATAATTTCTTCTGCTCAGATTTCTGCTATTATCTATTATTTCCTGTGCTTTGATTATCCTGTGTCGCTTGCATTATTTCATTTCATATCGCTTTGATTCTCTTAACCTTATCTGACTTATTTTTATGCTTTTATTGAGCCGAGGGTCTTTCGGAAACAGCCGTCCTACCTTGGTAGGAGTAAGGTCTGCGTACACTCTACCCTCCCCAGACCCCACGATGTGGGATTTCACTGGGTTGTTGTTGTTGTCAACCGAAAAAGGGTACATAAATACAGAAAAATAAGGCTAGGGGGTAATAGGTAGCCCGCAAAAGTTGAGTGCGTCATAATTAATTCGAGTATACGGGGGGGGGGGGGGGGGGGGGGGGGGGGGGGGGGGTATTTGTGTATTTTCTCCCATGTTAACCATAAAAAAAACCAAAGTTTTCATCTCCGTATTTAACTTTTTTTTTTTTTTTTTTTTTTTGCGCGGATTACCCTTCATTTGGGGTGGTCTTTAATTTTTGCCCTTCAAAGTGGTGGTCTTTAAGTTTTGTCCTTCGCCTAATACCCCGAGATTGTAGGTTTGAACCCCAGCTCAGTAAAAAAAAATAAAAAAAATCGCAAGGCATAATTATGCCTTCTGTCCATGCAATTTGAGCCTTAAGGTAGAAGTTGCACGTCAGAAATTCTGCCTCTGCTCATGCAAGATAGAATTTGGGCCTTAAGAGCAAAAGTTACCACCAATTTGAGGGGCAAAAATTAAAGACCACCCCGAGCAAGAGCAATCCTACAAATTGCCCCTTTTTAATACATGAGTTTATCACAATTAAATATAACTAATTACTGGGGTAGTTAAACTTTGTAAGGATTTGAATGACTCCATACTCATTTCATTCATCTTTGGAATGAAAACACATAAGCACATTTAACATATATAACTAATAAAGTTACTCAAGAAAAGGAGAAGAAAGATAATTGTGTTTCTCAGCCAAAGAGATGAAGTGGCGGAGCCAGAATTTTAAATAAGGAGGTTCAAAAATATAAAGAAGTACACAAACAGAGAAGCCAAAAGGGTTCAACATCTACTAAATATACATAAAAAATTAATTTCATCTTGTATATATATATAGTGTAATTTTTCGCCGAAGGGTCGAATGAACCCCCTTGGCCCTTACTGGCTCCGCCCCCGGACTCACATCATTCTTCTTTTGCACTTAAAGCTCCAATATACTCGAGCATTTTTTGGCACTTTTCGCTTTTGATTACTCTACAAAAATTAAAAATGAGAAAAATTAAGTGGTTTATTGCTCTCACCAAAATATTTTGAATTTTTTTATATTTTATTTATTATTTAGAAAAGGCAAAAAAAATATAGTTCTTGGCAAGGAGAGGAGCAAACAAAGTTTGGATATGTTATCATCTTTCCGCAACTTTGCTTCACATTTTCCCACTAAATATTGGGAAAGGTTATAACCAAACAAACCAGTTAATCTATTATATAACCAAACAAACATACCACTTCCTCGTTGAGACATTTGCGCAAAATAACGGGATTTAATATTTCAAATAAATATACAAAGTAACCTTCAAATCGAGCACATTGTCCTGATGATTTAACAGAAGTGTAGTGTATTGCCACGAGCTTTCCTTATTGCAATTCTTTGAATGGCTGGAGAATTAGAAAAAGATGATTCACTGGGATTTTGAACAAACATAAGAAGTGGGAATTTGTCTGGTTATTTAATAGGACAGCCGTTTGTTTTTAGAGGAGAATAGTAACTGCTGCAAGACAGACAAAAGTAATGAAAATTTATAGAGATGTGATTTATGTTCAGTTGATGGGTTAGTACGTTAGAAAACTTTTGGGCTTCTTCGTAAAAGGTATGTGGGATCTGAGAGTTAATTGCGCTTTAATGCGATACGTGGGCTGATTATTCAAAGGGATATTTACTTACTATTGGCTTTATGAAGATTTTGTTAATCCATTTAATTATTAGATTATGTACAAAAATGAATTAAAAAATGCAAAAAAATGAGAAAAAAGATAAATAGGAATGCTGGTTATAGAAAGGTGCCACATCACCTTATCTATGCCTAGCTTTATTATATAAATATATTCTTCGTTTATATTTCTCTAGCTTTTCATCACACTAAGACTCGAGATCAATTCAAAGAGAAGAAAAGTAGATGATAAGCGGCTTATATAAATATTTGTTTATTAGAATCTTCTTATGCCAAAACCTTTTGGGGAGGCCTTGGTGGTCTCATATTATTTCCAATAGTTTAGGCTACCTAAGAACACTCCGATTCGATCCGCTCCCCAGCTGGGAGGCATCTTCCTCATCCCGATCACAAAGAGAGGTTCAGTATGATGGGGGGTACTTTTTTCCCTTAAGGAAAAAATGATCCCTTTGTAAGATATATTTAATACGAAAAGTAATTGTATATATACACAATTGTCTGCATATAATTACCTGTGTTAAAGTAACAATGTTCTTTTATTATTTCATTCTCTACAATAATATATTTTATATTTCCAAAAAGTTGTGTAATGTTGTATTCATTAGTCCCGAGAGTTTTCTCCAATTTAATCCTCATATTTAGCTTAAACCATTTGTTTCTAGCTAGCAAGGAGATGACAATATTTACCATATAACGATAAATTTTGTAAAAAGATAAAATATATAACTTTTTTTATTGTTGATGAGTAAAATAAAGGTATAGCATTAATCCCCACATATGTATTAGCTAAATAATATTTATTTCTATTAAGGAATTGGCATTTTATAATATTAAAAACAGGAGAAATAAATACAATAAAAAGAACAACCAAAGAAAATACTATGAACAAACCACATGTTTGTTATCATGGAGAACTTCATCGAGGGCACCTGAAACAAATATCTAGAAAATAAAAAGAAAAAAGAAAAATACAACCCCACACACAAAGTAAAAACTTTTAAGAAAAATTTAAAGTAGTTATAATAATTGAGACCTCGTGTTTTTCCTGCATTAACAAAGAATTAGAAAAGTAGTAATTGTGATATTTAACTTTTTCTGAATGTGAAAAGTTAAGAAATTATCGGGACTTTATTCTTATAATAAGATACAACTTTTAAGAAAAATAGGAAGAAAAGACAAAAAGTAGAATTTTGCACCATTTCGTTTTCCTGATGGGGTAGCAGGGAACGGGGAGTGACAATGCCACTTATATAGTTTGAATACACACATCATTATCCCTCTTGATAGTTGACGATATCGATCATCACCTTAACGACAAACCCCCATTTTTTACCCTAAATCACTCTCTTGGATCCACACACTTTTCCCTCTACCGCCACAAGTTTTCACATTTTTTGTGAAGAGAGAAAGCGTATTAAAACAATTGAAGTTTCGGAAGCACAACAATGAAAAAATGGCACTCATGCACTCACAGTTTAAGCCTGTCATTCTCCATAACAAATTGAATACTCTTCTCTGTACATGTGATCATGTATTTCGTCCCTTCGTGAGTATATATCCTATATATTTACAATTGTTGTCTTTTAGACTTTTAGTCTACCCAAAATAATGAGGCACTTAATTAAAATTTTACTACATATAAAACTTAAATGGAAAAAACACAATTTCTATTGTTGATAAGTCAAAGCCATAAATTTATAGGATAAAAGGAGAAATTAAAAAATAAAAAAGAAAAGAAAAATTAGAGGAAAATAGAGCTACGTACCTCTAACAAAATATGATGACTAAGAGATATGAAAAAGAAGAAAAGTATACAAGCAGAAAGATATACAACAAAACCATACATAGGTTAATTTGACGATCGTTTCTACATACATTGTCAAGTAGCATTCACGAGATCCTTTTTGCTCTGAAATTGTTGTTACTGGGTCTTGACTGTTGAGAATTTTCTTGGATGCAATACTTGAGACCCAACAATTCCACAAATTATATAGCCTACCTCCATAACTTACACAAACTCTTCTTCTCCATGATATCTGCCAAACGTTTCATGAATTTATTAGAATTAAAAGCTTTATGTGTTAATTAATATATGTCGTTTCTTTTCTTTGTCATTTTAGTTATGCATATTAGATGTGCTAAGTCGGTTACTATATTTAATTTTGCCATTGCACTCTTTTCAATTTAATTATGCATATTAGAAGTGTTGAGTTGGTTATTATTTTTAATTCTGCCACTACACTCTTTTCACGTAGAAAAGTACGTTACATTATAAGAGTGGCAAGCTCCTGTCACGTTACGGTTGGAATGAATCAAAGTAAAGGAATTTTCAAGTTTTTAACGTAGCACATTTAACACAATTAAGAGAGTTAATGAAGTGACTTTTGAGTTATTTTAATATAACACATAAATGAAAAAAATTAGGAAAAATGTCAAAAAAAGGAGGAAAAAGATAAATAGCATTCTAGGCCATAGAGAGGTACCACATCACCTTGTCTATGCCTAATTTTATATTGGGATGGGCTCCTCTCCATTTCCACTCTCTCCATTTTCCCCAAGTTCATATTTGGATGAAAGACACATGTCATAGTTAATGATTAATGGTTGAGATCTAATTGCCCAAATCAAGGTCCTAACCATAGTTAGAATAACAAATATTTTCTTTATTTACTCTAAAAAGATTTGACAATCCCAAAATTCTAGCTAAAACATTATCTCGCCTATAAATTAATCCTAAAATTTTCTTTCTTTCCTATTTATTACGTGTCATATAAATGACTTATAAATTTTATTTTCTTGAATTAAAATTAAAGCACGAAGTATACAAAAAAAAAAAGAAGGAATTGTCAAATTAGAATTTTGGGATTGTCAATTTTTTTTAGAGTAAATAAAGAAAATATTTGTTATTCTAACTATGATTAGGACCTTGATTTGGGTAATTAGATTTTAACCATTGATTATTAACTATGACATGTGTCTTTCATCTAAATAGGAACTTGGGAAAAATGGAGAGGAGCCCCATCCCTTTATATTATATATAGATCAGCTAAGAAGTTGTGGCTTTTTGTTTTTGTAAACGTGTATATCTTTCTTTTTGGGATTGGGGTGGGGTGGGGAGGGGGTATTAATTAGCTATTTAATATTCAAATTTAGCCCAGAAGTTGTGGCTTTTTGTTTCTGTAAACGTGTATATCTTTTTTTTTTTTTTGGATGAGGGGGTATTAATTAGATTTTGATTTAGTGTAGGGGCAAAATGATAAACTAACTGTGAAGGTAGGAGCTTCCTACTTTTAGTATAATATGATATGCAAAAAGAACTTAAAATGTGCATGTATAATAAGATCTTGAGTTTTACACGTCGGTCGTAATTCTGAACATTCCAAACTAATTTCACATTGGGTTCATGATGTGTTGGGTTTCTTAAATCTCAATTTTCTAAATATCATTTTTCCGAATAATAGAGGTGGAGTACAATAATATCGTTGTACAAGAATAAGGGTGACATTAGAACTACAAAAATTATATGGGTATCAAGTTGCTAAGCCATACTATGAATGTTTAGGAGAGGTTGAGAGGGTGAGGAGGGGAATGTTTATTTCCGAGAATCAGTTCAGATTTATATCAAGACGCTCAACTATTGTCAAGCCCTAAAACCCACCCTAGGCATAACAGGCATCCGATGCTATGAACAACACCGGAAGTACCTTATAAAAGCAATAAATGTCTAATCTCTCTCGTTAATCTTTCAACAATTATATCAACATGTTATAAATAGCTAACTAACTCATGATCACCATCAGATAATAAAATCAGTGGAAAGCTATCATAAATGTATTGTTATAAAACGTAGCAACACCCAAAGAGTCAAGCAGTGACTTCAACAACTACCCACATAATTAATGTCTATCTATGGAGCCTCTAAGATGATAAATAGAACATAATCTAACTTAGGGACGCAACCCAGAAACTAAAAGCAATAATTAAAATAGAGGGTGTCCCGCGAATGAAGGTGTGGGCTCACCAAATGTCTGGAAAGCAGCAAATACTCCTAATCCGCGAGCTATGTCTGTACCTGCTCTTCTTCGTTACCTAACATACCATAAAAAATAACAATGGTATGCCTGAGTACTGGGTACTCAGTGAGTGTCTCCGGGACAATAGTTAATATAACAAAATAATATAATAAGGATCAGTAAAACAATGTCAATAAAAATAGTTGGTAATTCAGATTATAGAATAAATCATCAAACTTAGTAACATTATTAATGGAAACCGTTAAAGGAGAAATAGATCAATTTCAACTCATTATGTCGTTTATCACATTTAAGTCTTTCAATCATGAACTCAAGATCATCAACAAGCCACTCACAAGTAACCAAAGTGTAACACATGCCAATACAAGCCCAAAACACTATAACAAAGAGACGAGCATTTAAGGTTCCCTAAACTGCATAGAAGCACCACATCAGGGTTTGTCACCCTCAACGGCTATCCTTCCTCCCGAATAGCTAGGCAAAACCACATCAAGGTTATGAACCCTTGATGACCACTCTTCCTCCCGAATGGCTTGGCATGAACCACACCGGGGCTATCGACCCTCGATGGTTACTCTTCCTCCCGAATGACTAGGCATGAACCACACCGGGGCTATTGACCCTTGATGGCCACTCTTCCTCCCGAATGGCTAGGCAAACCCCACTAGGATCTATAGTTACTACCCTTTCTCCTGAGTAGCTAGGCCAAACATAAACAATAGAATCATAGCATATTAGCCGAATCATCAATCATGGCATAGAAGCCGAATCACAAGTCATATTATGATAGCGAAATTATTCCTTATGGATTATGTTCATCTTCCCATTATAAGGGTGCATCAATTCATTTCAGTTTTAGAAAACAGAATCACTTCTTTAAACAAGTTTCACGTTCAACGCAATCCATTTATAGAGCATTCACATGAGATAATCAAGCTTTCCAAATATCAAGTTTAAACATCTCTTAAGGGTAATTCGAGTTCAAATACCAAAGCTTTATATCTCAATCTTTAATCATCCCTTAGAGAGGAAAACAATCTTGAATACGTATATATAATATAGTACAAACAAGGTTGAATGTGGGCTTGTCCCTCATGCACACAAACCACAACCAAAGTTACACAAATCGTTTCAAAATAGTATGTTCAAAAAGAGGCATACCTCAAATCCCGCTAAAATCTAGCAAAACGGAATTCCCAAGGTTCAACAATCAATATTTTTGAAGGAATCTTAAATGCCCCCAAACGTCCCTTCTCCTCTCTTTCTTGGGTTTCAAGAATCTTATATGTTTTGGGGAAACCCTAGGGTTGTTTGCTCCCAAAAAGTCGTCCTTCAAGGGTTTTCTACGAAGTTGGAATGTCTGATAAAAGAATTTTCGATTTAAGTGCTGAATTTATAGCATTGGGCAATTGGACTCCCTGGCTCGCCAAGTGAGCTCCAAGGCCAGAGGTGACCTCGCTATGGGCCGCCTCAGTGAGCTCACCCTCCAAAAAGGACTTAGTCGATTTTTCTTTAGGTTTTTCACTTTTGGACTCCCTACCTCGCTTTTACCGCGCTCAGTGAGCTCCTCTATCCTTTTCGTACTTAGCCAAAATTTTACGATTTTTGACTACTTCGACATTGTTTAGTAAAATGGTTATAACTCCTAGAACAGAGCTCATCTTGAGCTCCACAATATATGGTTGGAAACGTATTTCAAAGATCTACAACTTTCATTAAGGATGTTTTCCAAATTCTAAATGGAATTTCATAAAACTGGCCTAGAAGTCAGACCTATCGAAATTTAGATGAGTTTGAGAACTCTTACGAACATCACTATTTGGTTTGACTTCAAAACGACTGTTTATCACCTGAATTCATCCCGAAGGGATTCACATAGCTAAAATATCATCTTAATACTAGTTTTACACATTCACACCTAACCCATATTTACAGAGTGTTACAACTACAAAATTCATTCATTTTTTAAGGAGACTAGTGGTGCAGTATAGAGAGAGGAAGAAGGACCTACACATAGTATCCATCAACCTAGAAAGGCTTACGACAAAAAATCCCAAGGGATGTTCTACGGAGATGCTTAGAGGCTAGAGGTATACATGTAGCATACACTGGGGCAATCAAGGACATATACGATGGAGCCAAGATTAGAAAGAACAGTGGGAGGAGAGTCCGAGTACTTTCCAATTATGATGAGGTTGCTCCAGGGATAAGCTCTTAACCCGTTTCTATTTTTTCTTGGTGATGTATATACTGACGTGGCATATTTAAGGTGAGGTGCCGTTATGTATGTTATTTGCGGATGACATAGTTCTAATTGACGAGACCTGCGGCAGAGTTAACCCTAAACTGAAGGTTTGAAGCTGGAGTCTAAAGGATTCAGGTTGAGTAGAACCAAGCCAGAATATTTGGAGTGCAGTTCAATTATGTAACGCGTGAGGCTTACATGGAAGTGAGACTTGATTCACATATCATTCAAAATAGAGGAAGTTTCAAGTATCTTATGTCTATTATTCAAGGAAAATGGAGATATTGACGATGATGTTAGAAATCATATTAGTGAAGTGTGGGTGTAATGGAGGCTCGCATTAGGAGTCTTGTGTGATAAATAGGTGCCACCAAAAACTTAAAGGCAAGTTCTACAAAGTGGAGGTTCGACCAACTATGTTGTATGCGGTAGAGTGCTGGCCAGTCAAGAAATCCCATGTTTAGAAGTTAAAAGTTGCGGAGATGAGGATGTTGCGATGGATGTGTGGGAATAGTAGGAGATATAGGATTAGGAATGAAAATATTCGGATAAAGGTGGGAGTGACCTCGGTGGAGGACAAGATGCGGGAAGCGAGGCTGAGATAGTTGGACATATGGAGGAGATGCACAGATGTCCCAGTGCAGAGGTGTGGGAAGTTGACTATGAATGATTCCAGGAGAGGTAGAGGTAGGCCGAAAAAGTATTGGGAAGAGGTGATTAGACAAGACATGGCTTAGTTGCAGCTTACCGAGGATGTGACCTTAGATAGGAGGTTATGGAGGACACAGATTAAGGTAGAAAGTTAGTAGGTAGTGGTGCGTTGTCTCGCTTATCCTTCCAGACTAGTAACAATAGTATTTCTCATGTAGTTTCTTGTTCGTCGAGTCCATGTTACTATCTATTGTTTCTCGTACATCGATTATCGTATTATTTTGTTGTATTTACCATTCTTTTTTTTTAGAATGCTTTATCATGCTTTCTATAGTATTTTGCCATGGTCTCTTCACTTTCGTAGTTTCTTTTTTCTGACCTTAAAATGCTTTTCCTTTAGGCGAGGGCTTATTGGAAGAAACTTCTCTATCTCCTGAGATAGGGTGAGGTCTGCGTACACTCCACCCTCTTCAGACCTCACTTGTGAGATTATGGTGGATTTAATTATTGTTGTGTTTTTTCTTAAGAATTTACAGTTACCACATCATTAAATAAGTCCCAAAAGTTATATTTTCGGTTAGAATGACCATAAAAGCTACTTCCTCCATCCAATCTATGTGGTACCATTTGACTTAACACAAAATTTAAGAAAGAAAGGAAGACTTATAAAATTTGTGGTCTAAAACAAACCCTAGCTATTTCTGTGGCTATAAATCATTCCATTAAAGGTAAAAAGATAATTTTAAAGTTAATTATTTCTAATTACAGAAAAGTGACATTTTTTTTGAGACGGACTAAAAAAGAAAGTGTGCCCCATAAATTAGAACAGAGGGAGTAATTATGTGAAGTTGAATGACCATGAAAGCTAACGAGGGAAAGGTGGATAACTTTTGAAAGACAAAATAAAGTTAAATGACTTTGATGGTCAGTTACTATAAGTTGATTGATCATTCAGGCATCCAACTCCAACAAAATATGTCTTTCTTCAATAATTTATCCCTTAGAGGAATCTACAATAATTCTGAGAAAAAAGAAGTAGATCTTGAAGCTCAGGAGGTATCACATCATTCAGAGGAATCATGAAAGAATCCTAACCTAGAAAGAGAAGTTTAGCTTCACCTAGTCTATAAATATGTGGCGAAATAATAAATCATCCAAAGAAATATAAAAATTACTCCCTCCGTTCCATTTTAAGTGTCTTAGTTTGATTAGGCATGAAGTTTAAGAAATAAAGAGTGACTTTTGAATCTTGTGGTTTTGAATTAAAGATATGTATTATGTACTAAAATATCATTTGAATCTCGTGGTTAAAAACTTGCTATGTAATATGTTTGAATTGTCAACTTACTAAATATAGAAAGAGACACTCTTTTTGGAACATATCAAAATAAAAAGTAAGACACTTAAATTGGACGAAGGGAGTACTAAGTGGAAGAAACAAAAGGCAAAGTCAAATAAACTTCGGCCTCGCAGCGGCTGCTAGCTCTCCCAGGTCAAAAATTACTTCAAAACTGTGTTTAGAAACTATTTATAGGTATATGAAAAATCTTCGACAAAATAACCAAATCCAAAACGAGTTGGGAAGAGTTGGGCTTCGAAAATTTGCTGTGTGCGCCATACTTTGTACCGCACTGGTCCGGGTGTGGCAAGAAGTACGTCACGCTCCACACCACGACCAACTGCTCGTTGCTGCTTCTAATTCCTTCTGGTGTACAACTTCACGTTTGAGTATTGGAAGCCGATTCTTTATATTCCTTCATCTAATCATCATATAATTATTAGCAAGTAGTTATTATGTGATGATCAGATTCATTATATTTTTCTTTTAATCGTTACTTTAAATTCATAAATTTTGCTTCGAATTTTATTTTTAGTGTACCTACAAAGTAAAAGTAATAAATGAAGCATAAATTACTATAATTAATACTCATTACAAGTGCTAAAATGTGAGCAAATGGCTAAATATGTGTATTTTAGGTCGGACGTCATTCATCTCAACAATAATTATCCTTGTACGCTTTTTTACCTGAAATCCAACAAAATCAGTTAGTTTAGGCTATTATATCATCATGAAGGAAGCGTAAAGCACAAGAAAAGACAAATAAATTGGTGATATACCAACATATCAATAATTATTTTAAAATATCTATAAAAGTATTTGGTGCTCCTAAGTCGTCAGGTGGTGTAAATTCGGGTACGTCTCACCAGTGGTCATTCAACTTTGAGTTTGTCACACAATTTGTTTACTACATAATAATCATCCAACTTTTAAATTTATCACACAAGAATCATTTTTCTAGGTTTTTTCAAAAAGTCGTTGAGTAGCTGCTGGCTCAATAATCATGGGCTTAACATTGAGGTTTTGATGATTTGACAAACAATGTACCCGAGACAATCAACACGAGATATAAGAAGGAATTCATTTAGAACCAAATATCCAATCAGATCTCCAAAGGACTTAGTGAAGCAGTCACAACATTCAGAGGAACTATTCAAAGGAACTGGTCCTTAAGCAACTGGAGACTCATGCGACATTGGAGAAGACGAAATTGTTTACCCATAAATAGGTACAATTGAATTTGTATACATGGCCAAGGACACGTGGATCAATATGACTAAAATAATGATGTAATAAGCAGTAATAAGTAATACTAATGAAATGAAAATAAGCAAGATCATTAGCCTAAGTCTTAGAGAAGCTTTGAGCTAGAGTCTACGAGCTCTTGTATTGCTAAAGCCTCGCAAGCGTAGTTATGAACAATATTATGTTAAGAATAATGTAAATATGAAGCTTTTCTATATACTTTCATATGTCATTTTCAATGGAATGAGGATTCCTATTTATACTTGAGCTACAAGGTGCACATTCTGTTGCATTCGGAGGCGGGATATCATACCAGTTCTCTGGGGTCACGCAAGCATCCCAAGCACTTCTCTTTTGCTGACTCAAGTCTAACCTGTTACCACTTCCATGTGTCGCCCTTTTATTCACCCACTTGGATCCTCTGAATTTTACCCAATACAAATAGTCCCCCAATTTTTCGGGGACCCGGACAGGTGTGACCGGAAGTGGAAGAGTTTTCAACATATCCAAGTGAACGGTGTCTGACGCTTAACAAGACACATATATTCTTGCTTTGAACGCTTTGTACACGTGTCTCCTCATAACTGGGTGATGCTTCACATCCCTGCTCACGAGTTACCGAGGTAATGTGACCTTGGTGACCTTTATCTATAAAATGATCAATCCCCTTTTTATTTTCTATTCTACTTCTCTTATCAATTTCTTTTGAATTCCTCTGCAACAATACCTCCTTTTAAAATCCGATCATCGGAATAATTTTCTGATAATTTCTCCCTTCCGTTAAGTCTTGAACAACCTTCTTTCTAGTCGTACTATGACGACTTCTAAGACTCCTTCTTCTAAGGCTGCTACTCTTCCCGCTGGTACTTCTGCTACCGTAATGTCGTTGCCTCCATTTGTCGACAACTTTCACCTCCAAGGTGACGAGGCTGGTCCCTAACAGAATCCACCGGCCCAATCTATTATGCCAAAAAACTAGCATTTTGACAACGATCTTCAAGAAAAAACTGTTGTTACTATTCAACCTGACGGTTAAGATTCTCATGCCAGTGACTACCAATCTAGAATCGCCATCTACCTTTTACCCACCGTTAAGATTGACTACTGATGGAAGGACGACGAGGTGATTTTCCCCAAGGAAGGCGAGAGGATCACCTTCTATCGGTAGGGGTATTTATACGTTTATATGTAACCCTTTTCAATGAAGATTGGTACTGAAGTATACTCAATCATTTTTGACGTCTGTTGGCGTTATAAGGTTGTCTTAGCCTAAGTGGGCCCGTTAGTATGGAGGCAGTAGCTAGCTTTCGGTATTTCCCACTCTGGTCGATGTGAGATTTACCATCGACCACTTGATCCGACTCTGCTCCCCGAGGATCTTCTAGGGAGGAGTTAACCTCACAAAAAAGGGCAACAAATCTATCCTCACCAACCTTGATGATGATCGTGACAGAGACTGGCCGGGGAGATTTGTGATTGTGGCTACTGCTAACCATCTTCCACACGGTAGTCGTCCCATACCGGAGCGGTGGAACCCTACTCGTAAGTTTCCTGCATGAACATAAATTCTCTACACATTTTTTTATTCTAACTCCTTTTTCTTACATCCCCAACTACTCCTTGGGAACCCTCGGAGATAGAAGGCTTCGTGGATTGAATTCAGAGTATCCTCGACGTTTTCATTCCAAAGACCATGTAACGACCCGTTAGGTCATTTTGGCTATTTTACCCGTATTGACCCGTCCCCTAGTTTCATTAGAGTATTTTGACTTGTGGTGATGGGTGGCGCAATTCCCGAGGTATTCGAATAGGTGAGAAAATAGGATTTTAAAAAAATTCATAAGTGTTTAGTTGACCAAAGTCAACATCGGGGGTAAACGAGTCTTTTTGGAAGTTTTGTTGATTCCATTAGGTTTGGAATGTCCATTATGAGTTGGTTGAGTAGTTGGTTCGGTTCCCGAGGGGCTCGAGGGAAATCTAGTTTTATGAGATTTGGAGTTGACCTTGGTCAACACTGTTATGTCCCGTGTTTTCGCATAATTGGAAATCGAGAAAAAAATAATTAAGACTTGTATGTTATAAGGAGATAAATTGATTTTAGTCATTATGCTTATGTCGTTTATGAAATTATTGGCGTAAATACATTGGGGAAGGCCGAGGGTAAATTTGGAATTTCGGAAATTAGTTTCAGGAATTACAAAACGAGCCTTCATCGAATTGGGCCAAGAAAAGAAAATTGGAACAAAAATTGAGGCCCAAGTCTTTGGGGTGGCCGGCCAAGAGGCCAAGGCCCAACCCATTTTTAAGTGGTCATGTGACCACCATGTGACCAACTAATCATGTATGTATACATACCTATCCTTAGAATTATCTAGAACAAGAAAAATCAAACTCAACTTTGAGCATTGAAGCTCTCTCGGCCGAACCCCTTTGGGAAAGAAAGAAAAAATTTCTAGCTTTTGTTTGTGGCTCAAAAATCTTGTTCCTCCCATATTTGTAGTGTACTCAAGACGCTCTTTAACGGGAAACAATTAGTTTGGCGAAAGGAGCACGTTTGCGACGAGTCGGATTTTTAAGAAAAGGTAAGAATTTTTGCCCTTTTAGTGTTATGGAATTTTGTATGAATATGTTAAGGATTGAGAATAGACGAGAATTTCGTAGTTTTGATATGTGTATGAAACCGTGGGTGTGTGTGAATATGGTGTAGTGGCCGTGAGTTAGGTGGGTTGGAAGGGAAGGCGAATTGAATTCTATTTAGTTCGTTAGTTGCGTCGTTGTGACATTTATAATGTAAATGAATGTTTAATGAGTTGAATTAGCGTTGGAAAATGGTTGCGGATTATTATGGGAAAGTATATGACTTTTGTATATTCGTGTATATTGTTGTATAAATATGACATTAAGACTTTAAATGTGAATTATGGTTGTTGCTAATGAATGTGGGATGAAACAATACGAGTTAGTATGTTCGTCGGAGTTGTCGACGTTTCGGATGGAAATATGGAAAGTGACGAACTTCTTGAATTTATGTATATTGTTTGGAACATAATTGGGATATGTTTGGATAACCTTGAATGAGTAAATGAATACAATAATGTGCACATTAGTTTGGTATTGTGAAGTTTGAATGAAAGTTGTCAACTTATATAAAAAGGAAGAATATTGAAGTTAAAGTGAGTTAGCTTTGGGTTATGTTGTTTATGATGTTTGGGTTGTTGTGTTGATGTTTATTGAGCCGAGCTAAGTCTCGGGGGTGTTATATATATAGGGGAAGTGCTGCCAAAATTTCGGTAGACAAAAATGAAGTTAAAGGAATTCTTAAGCTTTAAAATCTCTAATTGGTAACTTTGACCATTTGCAGATTCTGGACGAAACGCGATCTGAGTTTGGGGTGAGCATAAGACGTTTATAAGGTATGTAAGGCTACCCACTTCTTCTTTTGGCATGTCTTAGTATGCTAGGTTGATATCGGAACCCCGGGAGCAATCCTGCTCCTCGAAATCCGAATTGGAAAACGGCTACTATTCATTCAATCCAATTGAAGCCTAATGACCCTATTTTGGCTAGAAAGCAATCAACGTCCGAAACTTATGTAAATGTGATCGGATTACTTGGAAACCTTTATGTATGATCCCATAGACCCTAAAGGTCCGTAAATTATATTCGCCACTTCGACTTGACCCGAGTTGGGCCCGCTAACCCCGAGATGCCTTGTTTGTTCTATTAGGCTCTCATTTTTAGAAAAATCTTGACAAGGGGTCTTCGATGTTGAAATTGTCCTCTATGAAATAATGTTTTGATTATTATAATATACTAAGCTATGTTTTGAGCCATACGTACCACTTTGGAAACATTTTGGTGAAATGAACTTCTGTACTAACTAATTATTCGACTATTTTGATTAATGAATTGACTTATGAAGTAATCAAGTTTTGAAAGGCTATTTTGATATATAAATTGCATTATTTGCTCACGACTCCGCTCGTGCCTTATTATGACTTCGTTCACCGGTTCCCGGGCCGGTTATGATTCGTGCGCACTATGATAAATTCGGCCGTATGTTGTGTTACGGTTCCCGAGACCTCTCCATAGGGCCGGGTTCCGTTTGGAGTTATGCTGTGAGATGGCTGGTGGTATGATATGATGATATGTGTGTGCTCGGGGATGTACGGAGATTTGAATCTTCTGGTGTTATGTTGTGTGTGGCACCAGCGTCGGAGTGGTGACCACGTTCCTGAGCTTTGCATGATTTTGTTTGCATTATATATATATATGATTTTGATAAACATTTTGATATACTGTTCGACATTTCTCTCTTTTCTATTCTGTTCGCTTTCAGTTGTGGCCTATGTTTCTGTACTCCATGCTTTACATACTCAGTACATCTTTCGTACTGACCCCCTTTCTTCGGGGGCTGCGTTTCATGCCCGCAGGTACAGACGCCGGTGATCCACCACTGTAGGCTCCACTTCTGCTATTTCGGAGTACTCCCTTTGATTCGGAGTCCACTTTTGGTATATATATATATCTTTCGCCATGTATATATTTCTGCATAATTGACTATTTGGGTACGGCGGGCCCCTGTCCCGTCATATGATTCTGTCGGTCAGTTTAGAGGTCTGTGGACATGTCTGTGGGTTATGGTCTTTCTGTTCGGATATGTGTATATGTTGTTTGGGCGATCCCATACGCCGAGGCGGCCGGTCCGCATATGTTTATATGTTGCTTTGTTAGCCCTGGGTGGCCTTTGCTGGTGTTTGCTGTGTGCAGGATTATTCTGGATAGTCCGATAAACAAAGGAAACTCTGCCGAAATTTTTCTGGAAATTGTCTAAATTTGGAATATAGCCTTGTCGGCTTCTGCTATATATTTGAATGCGTTTGATAGATGGGTTTGGGTGCCTAGATCGGGCACTAGTCACGTCCTACGGGGTTGGGTCGTGACAAAGTGGTATCAGAGCAGTTTGTCCTCGGAATGTCTACAGGCCGTGTCTCGTAGAGTCTTGTTTATCGATGTGTTGTGCACCACATCTATAAACTGGAGGCTACAGGGCATTTAGGGTGTTACCTTTCTTTGGAATCTTAGATCGTGCGGTAGAGCTGTGCTATTAAGGTGATTCTTATCTGATTCGTTATTGTGTTTGCAGTGATGCCTCCGAAGAAGGCAACGGCAGCCCAGAAGGGCAAGGCAGGGATGGCAGGCACTAGTCAGGCACAACGAGTTACCCGGGCTCGTGTTTATGATTTGCCTGAGGTCGTGCCCCACTCAGAGGGGTCCGCTACACCACCATTGGTACAGCCTGGAGCAGGTCCATCAGCAGCTCCAGAGGCCCGAGTACCCGCTCCTGAGACTCCAGCTCCGCAGCCAGGGGCGGAGGACAGGACCCTGAGGGAGGCTGTGCAGTTGCTGACCACATTGGTAGCGGGGCAGGCTCGCAGACGCGGGCGGAGAGATGATGATGATGACGACAGGCGTGATAGCCTGAGGGTTCGAGAGTTCCTATCATGTGTCCCCCCAGAGTTTTTCGGGTCTAAGCCCGACGAGGACCCCCATGACTTTATTCGGGGGATGCGGCGCTCACTAGACTTGGTCAGGGCTTCAGAGACTGAGTCTGTTGAGCTGGCTTCGCATAGACTACGGGATGTTGCTGCTCACTGGTATGAGTCCTGGGAGCTATCCAGGGGTGAGGGTGCTTCCCCAGCCACTTGGGACGAGTTCGTGACTGCTTTCACCCGTCACTTTTTGCCTCCAGAGTTACGGCGGGCACGGGTTGACCGATTTTTGCATCTGCATCAGAGGGGTCGGAGCGTCCGTGAGTATAATATGGAGTTTGATTCTTTGGCCCGGTATGCACCTACCATAGTAGCAGATATGGCCGATCGGATGCACAGATACGTGATGGGGTTAGACCGCTATTTGATTGATGGCTATATGGCGGTGGCATTACAGACAGACATGGATATTGCCCGACTACAGGCTTATGCCCTGGGTATGGAGGACCGACATAGAGCTGATTATTCCAGCAGAGATCGGGACAGGAGGCCGCCCAAGAGGGCCAGATCCGCAGGCTATTCTGGATATTCTCGAGGCGGACAGCCTCAGCAGCAGCAGTCAGGCAGACATCCTCCTCCGTCAGGCCGGGGTACACAGCCGGCCGGTAGGAGATTTGACAGTGCAGGACCGTCTGGGGCCGGTCAGAGTTCCAGAGCGTCAGGTTCACAGGTATCCAGAGGTCCTAGTCAGCCCAGACCACCCAGGCCTCGTTGTTCCCATTGCGGGAAGTCGCACCCGGGAGAGTGTTATCGACTTACTGGAGCCTGTTTTTCATGCGGCGGTCAGGGCCATATTATGCGATATTGTCCGTTGGCGAGCGGTTCTGGTAGTGTAGCTCAGCCGACGGGATCAGCCGCTGGTTCATCATCTGCTCCATCAGTTGCACGCCCTGCGGGGCGAGGTATGCTTGCACCGGCGGGACGCGGTCGAGGTCGTGGCAGTGCTTCAGGTTCTAGCGGTCCCTCGAACCACATATACGCATTGGCCAGCCGCCAGGACCAGGAGGCTTCGCCGAACGTCGTCACAGGTACATTACTGGTTTTCTCCAGATCTGTATATGCACTGATTGATCCTGGCTCTACATTATCATTTATTTCCCCGCTCATTGGTAGTAAAATTGGGTTAGTGTCTGAGCCTATAGAGCCATTTTAGGTCGCTACACCAGTCGGGGATTGTATTATTGCAAGGCAGGTATATAGGGATTGTTCTGTGACTATATGTGATCGCTGCACTAAAGCTGATTTGATAGAATTAGATATGCTGGAATTCGATGTCATTATGGGTATGGACTGGTTAGCTTCCTGTTATGCTAATGTCGACTGCCAGAAAAAGGTAGTCCGTTTTCAGTTTCCAGGGGAACCAGTTATAGAGGGGTTCGGGTCTACAACATCGCCGAGGGGTAAGTTTATTTCGTACCTCAAGGCTAAGAAGATGATCCAGAAAGGTTATATCTATCATTTGGTTCGTGTGCACGATACTGCAGAACACCTACCCTTCAGTCTGTTCCGGTCGTTAATGAATTCCCAGATGTATTTCCTGAGGAGCTTCCTGGCCTTCCGCCCGAGCGGGAGATCGATTTTACTATAGAGTTGGTGCCAGATACGCAGCCTATATCTATTCCTCCGTACAGAATGGCACCGGCTGAATTGAAGGAGTTGAAGGAGCAGCTGAAAGATTTGTTAGATAAAGGCTTCATTAGACCCAGCACATCACCCTGGGGAGCGCCGGTATTATTTGTGAGAAAGAAAGATGGGTCACTGCGGATGTGTATTGACTATCGGCAACTGAATAAGGTGACTATAAAGAATAAATATCCCCTCCCCCGGATTGATGATTTGTTTGATCAGTTGCAGGGTGCTAAATATTTTTCGAAGGTAGATCTACGCTCAGGTTATCATCAGGTGCGAGTGCGAGAATCAGATATCCCGAAGACTGCTTTCAGGACCCGGTACGGGCATTATGAATTCAGAGTTATGTCTTTCGGGTTGACTAATGCTCCAGTGGTATTTATGGATCTCATGAATCGGGTATTTCGGCCTTTCTTGGATATGTTTGTTATTGTGTTCATTGACGATATTCTGATTTACTCGCGATCAGCCGAGGAGCATTCGGATCATTTGAGGACGGTACTTGGTATTCTCCGTCAACAGAAATTATATGATAAATTCTCCAAATGTGAATTCTGGTTAACTTCTGTGGCATTCTTGGGCCATATTATCGGCGCAGATGGTATTCGGGTCGATACGCAGAAGATCGAGACTGTACAGGATTGGCCCAGGCCTACTACTCCGACAGAGGTGCGCAGTTTTCTGGGATTAGCCGGATATTATCGGAGGTTCGTGGAGAAGTTTTCTTCCATAGCAGCACCACTGACGAAGCTTACTCAGAAAGCAGTGAAATTTCAGTGGACCGATGCCTGCGAGCGCAGCTTTCAGATGTTGAAAGAAAAATTAGTTACAGCACCGGTTTTAGCTCTTCCAGAAGGATCAGATGGGTATGTTGTCTACTGTGATGCCTCTGGTATTGGGATAGGTTGTGTGTTGATGCAGCACGGTCGAGTTATAGCCTATGCTTCCCGGCAGCTCAGACCGCACGAGAAGAATTATCCCACTCATGATCTTGAGTTGGCCGCGGTGATTCATGCTTTGAAGATTTGGCGGCACTATTTATATGGGGTCCATGTTGATATTTATACGGACCATAAGAGTCTCCAGTATATTTTTAAGCAGAAAGAATTGAATTTGCGGCAGAGAAGATGACTTGAATTATTGAAAGACTATGACGTTGATATTCTGTACCATCTTGGGAAAGCCAATGTGGTAGCGGATGCACTTAGCCGCAAGTCCATGGGTAGTTTAGCTGATGTACCATCTGGTAAGAAAGACTTGGTTCGTGAGATTCATCAGTTGGCCAACCTTGGAGTTCGTTTGGCAGATTCTGGAGATTCTGAGATTTCTGTTCGTGCAGTTGCTGAATCATCTATTATAGAGGAGGTAAAGCAACGTCAGTTCGAAGATCCTATTCTGATTCAGTACAGAGATGTGGCCCTTAATAAAGCAAAGACTCCGTTTGAAATTTCGCCTGAAGGGGTATTATTATATGACGGCAGATTTTGTGTACCGGACGTTACAGGGTTACGGCGGCAGATTATGGGCGAGGCGCATAATGCACGGTATTCTTTTCATCCTGGTTCCATTAAAATGTATCATGATCTCAGGTATTTGTATTGGTGGGATGGTATGAAGAAAGATATTGCCGAGTTTGTTAGTCAGTGCCCGAATTGCCAGCAAGTTAAAATTGAACATCAGAAGCCCGGTGGATTACTACAGGAGATGGAAATTCCAGCCTGGAAATGGGAGATGATTAATATGGACTTCGTTGTTGGGTTACCGCGCACTCCACGCAGGTACGATTCTATTTGGGTTATTGTTGACCGATTGACGAAATCAGCCCATTTTCTTCCGGTCCGGACTACTTATTCGGCTGAGGACTATGCTAGATTGTATATCAGAGAGATAGTTAGACTTCACGGAGTCCCTGTATCTATTATTACTAACCGAGGTGCCCAGTTTACGACAAATTTCTGGAGGTCATTTCAGGAAGGATTAGGGACTCAGGTGAGCCTCAGTACAACTTTTCATCCCCAGTCCGACGGGCAGGCTGAGCGCACTATTCAGACGCTGGAAGATATGTTGCGGGCCTGCGTTATTGATTTCAGGGGCAGCTGGGATGATCACTTGCCACTTATTGAGTTTTCCTATAATAATAGTTATCACTCCAGTATTCAGATGGCGCCGTACGAAACCCTTTATGGTCGGAAATGCAGATCTCCTATTGGTTGGTTTGACGTAGGCGAAACTAAGCTAATTGGGCCAGATGTGATCCAGGAAGCAGTGGATAAGGTAAAACTAATTCGGGAGCGATTATTGGCTGCTCAGAGTCGACAGAAAGCTTATGCAGACAGACGACGTCGACCGTTAGAGTTCCAGATTGGCGACTGGGTGTTTCTGAAGGTATCGCCCATGAAGGGTGTTATGAGATTCGGTAAGAAGGGTAAGTTGAGCCCGCGGTATATTGGGCCGTATCAGATTGTTCGAAAGATAGGCGAGGTCGCCTACGAGCTAGACTTACCATCCGACTTGGAGGCCGTACACCCGGTATTTCATGTGTCTATGCTGCGAAAATGTATTGGTGATCCTTCCAGGATATTCCCAGTGGATGACATTCAGGTAACAGAGCATTTGTCTTATGACGAGCAGCCTATAGCTATTCTGGATCGACATGTGAGGAGACTACGCACTAAAGAAGTGCCCTCCGTTAAAGTCCTGTGGCGCAACAATAACCGGGAAGAGATGACTTGGGAGGCGGAGGACGAGATGAAGAAGAAATACCCCTACTTATTCCCGACGTCCACAGGTAATTTAAACTTTTTAGTGTGTCGTGTTGATTGACAAAATGAATTATGTATGCCATTATTAAAAGGGACTCCCCCGCCATGATCATAAGACTTTATAAGATTAATTTAACATTCGGGGACGAATGTTCTTAAGGGGGGAGAATGTTATGTCCCGTGTTTTCGCATAATTGGAAATCGAGAAAAAAATAATTAAGACTTGTATGTTATAAGGAGATAAATTGATTTTAGTCATTATGCTTATGTCGTTTATGAAATTATTGGCGTAAATACATTGGGGAAGGCCTAGGGTAAATTTGGAATTTCGGAAATTAGTTTCAGGAATTACAAAACGAGCCTTCATCGAATTGGGCCAAGAAAACAAAATTGGAACAAAAATTGAGGCCCAAGTCTTTGGGGTGGCCGGCCAAGAGGCCAAGGCCCAACCCATTTTTAAGTGGTCATGTGATCACCATGTGACCAACTAATCATGTATGTATACATACCTATCCTTAGAATTATCTAGAACAAGAAAAATCAAACTCAACTTTGAGCATTGAAGCTCTCTCGGCCGAACCCCTTTGGGAAAGAAAGAAAAAATTTCTAGCTTTTGTTTGTGGCTCAAAAATCTTGTTCCTCCCATATTTGTAGTGTACTCAAGACGCTCTTTAACGGGAAACAATTAGTTTGGCGAAAGGAGCACGTTTGCGACGAGTCGGATTTTTAAGAAAAGGTAAGAATTTTTGCCCTTTTAGTGTTATGGAATTTTGTATGAATATGTTAAGGATTGAGAATAGACGAGAATTTCGTAGTTTTGATATGTGTATGAAACCGTGGGTGTGTGTGAATATGGTGTAGTGGCCGTGAGTTAGGTGGGTTGGAAGGGAAGGCGAATTGAATTCTATTTAGTTCGTTAGTTGCGTCGTTGTGACATTTATAATGTAAATGAATGTTTAATGAGTTGAATTAGCGTTGGAAAATGGTTGCGGATTATTATGGGAAAGTATATGACTTTTGTATATTCGTGTATATTGTTGTATAAATATGACATTAAGACTTTAAATGTGAATTATGGTTGTTGCTAATGAATGTGGGATGAAACAATACGAGTTAGTATGTTCGTCGGAGTTGTCGACGTTTCGGATGGAAATATGGAAAGTGACGAACTTCTTGAATTTATGTATATTGTTTGGAACATAATTGGGATATGTTTGGATAACCTTGAATGAGTAAATGAATACAATAATGTGCACATTAGTTTGGTATTGTGAAGTTTGAATGAAAGTTGTCAACTTATATAAAAAGGAAGAATATTGAAGTTAAAGTGAGTTAGCTTTGGGTTATGTTGTTTATGATGTTTGGGTTGTTGTGTTGATGTTTATTGAGCCGAGCTAAGTCTCGGGGGTGTTATATATATAGGGGAAGTGCTGCCAAAATTTCGGTAGACAAAAATGAAGTTAAAGGAATTCTTAAGCTTTAAAATCTCTAATTGGTAACTTTGACCATTTGCAGATTCTGGACGAAACGCGATCTGAGTTTGGGGTGAGCATAAGACGTTTATAAGGTATGTAAGGCTACCCACTTCTTCTTTTGGCATGTCTTAGTATGCTAGGTTGATATCGGAACCCCGGGAGCAATCCTGCTCCTCGAAATCCGAATTGGAAAACGGCTACTATTCATTCAATCCAATTGAAGCCTAATGACCCTATTTTGGCTAGAAAGCAATCAACGTCCGAAACTTATGTAAATGTGATCGGATTACTTGGAAACCTTTATGTATGATCCCATAGACCCTAAAGGTCCGTAAATTATGTTCGCCACTTCGACTTGACCCGAGTTGGGCCCGCTAACCCCGAGATGCCTTGTTTGTTCTATTAGGCTCTCCTTTTTAGAAAAATCTTAACAAGGGGTCTTCGATGTTGAAATTGTCCTCTATGAAATAATGTTTTGATTATTATAATATACTAAGCTATGTTTTGAGCCATACGTACCACTTTGGAAACATTTTGGTGAAATGAACTTCTGTACTAACTAATTATTCGACTATTTTGATTAATGAATTGACTTATGAAGTAATCAAGTTTTGAAAGGCTATTTTGATATATAAATTGCATTATTTGCTCACGACTCCGCTCGTGCCTTATTATGACTTCGTTCACCGGTTCCCGGGCCGGTTATGATTCGTGCGCACTATGATAAATTCGGCCGTATGTTGTGTTACGGTTCCCGAGACCTCTCCATAGGGCCGGGTTCCGTTTGGAGTTATGCTGTGAGATGGCTGGTGGTATGATATGATGATATGTGTGTGCTCGGGGATGTACGGAGATTTGAATCTTCTGGTGTTATGTTGTGTGTGGCACCAGCGTCGGAGTGGTGACCACGTTCCTGAGCTTTGCATGATTTTGTTTGCATTATATATATATATGATTTTGATAAACATTTTGATATACTGTTCGGCATTTCTCTCTTTTCTATTCTGTTCGCTTTCAGTTGTGGCCTATGTTTCTGTACTCCATGCTTTACATACTCAGTACATCTTTCGTACTGACCCCCTTTCTTCGGGGGCTGCGTTTCATGCCCGCAGGTACAGACGCCGGTGATCCACCACTGTAGGCTCCACTTCTGCTATTTCGGAGTACTCCCTTTGATTCGGAGTCCACTTTTGGTATATATATATATCTTTCGCCATGTATATATTTCTGCATAATTGACTATTTGGGTACGGCGGGCCCCTGTCCCGTCATATGATTCTGTCGGTCAGTTTAGAGGTCTGTGGACATGTCTGTGGGTTATGGTCTTTCTGTTCGGATATGTGTATATGTTGTTTGGGCGATCCCATACGCCGAGGCGGCCGGTCCGCATATGTTTATATGTTGCTTTGTTAGCCCTGGGTGGCCTTTGCTGGTGTTTGCTGTGTGCAGGATTATTCTGGATAGTCCGATAAACAAAGGAAACTCTGCCGAAATTTTTCTGGAAATTGTCTAAATTTGGAATATAGCCTTGTCGGCTTCTGCTATATATTTGAATGCGTTTGATAGATGGGTTTGGGTGCCTAGATCGGGCACTAGTCACGTCCTACGGGGTTGGGTCGTGACAAACACCCAGTCAAGGTGACCTCTTTTGATAATTTTGAGTGCGCGAGCCAGTTCACAGCATGTTTTATGGTTGAAATGCACTTTTGGTTTGTCTCCGGGGGTCCCGGGTGAGTTCCGGGAAAAACCAGAAAATCTGGTCTCAGTGATTCTAGTTTTCTTCTTCGCGTTCGTGAAGAAGGTCTCGCGTTCATGAGAGGTAGGGACCAGGCTGGTCGCGTTCACGAGAAGGGGCTCGCGTTCATGTAAGAGTTATTGGGGTCTGGGCTGGGTTGGCTGATTCATCGCGTTTGCGACGACCCTGTAGCCATCGCGATGGGTTGGGCCGGGTCAGTGGATGCGTTCATGAGGCTTCCTCGCGTTCGCGATGAAGGAATTATGCTTGGACAGTATTAAAAGCCCCATTTCGAGTTTTGATTCCCCGTTCACATATTTGGAGCTTGAAACTTCCTGTTTAAGTAGATTTTTGAAGAGTATTGCAAGATTCATCCAGTGGGCAAGTTTCTAACCTTTTTTTTTAACCTTTATATCATTAATTAGTAAGGATTTCCATGTTAGAAATCATGAATTAAGGAGGGGATTTAGGGGTTTATGAACCTTAAGTTAGAATATGAAAATTCTTGATTCAAGCATGAATTTGGTGATGGATTTGGTGCATTTTTGGAGTATAGACTCCATAAATGTTGGGTAAACTAATTTGGGTTTAATTTCCTATGTTTCTCTTCGTGGCTTAGAATCCTATTTTGGGTGACTTTTTGGGTTCAGAACAATAATATAGCATTACGGATACCATTGGATTCGTATGACCTCCAAGAATAATGATTTGACCATATTGAACCTAATTTTGCAAACGAAATTATGGTTTGACCTTCGGGGTTTGGAACGAGGTTTTTGGGTTGACTTTCTAGACCCGAATCTTTTATATGGTAATATGGGTATCGATCGACTCCTATTCTTACATATAATCCGTGTTTGAATAAATTGGGACTATTCGGAGGCGTTAAAAAGGGGCAAGGCTTTGCTGTGATTGTCAGAATCCTATTCCATGCATGTTGAGACTTTTGACCTTAACTTCAACGTTATGGTTAGGTAACTAAGGGGGTCCCGATACTCGTGAGGTGACAAACACTTGTATCGAGTACCGGTGCCATGATATGGGTATTTGTGTAATTTCAAGGCTGCTCTTTCGACCTAAAGGGACTCCGCTTTGGAGCGGATGCTGGCTCTTGAAGCCTAACTCGCCGAAGTTAAAGAGCTCTTGGTCAAACTTGATCAAACGGAGGTAAAAAAACAAGCCTTCAGCTAGCGAACTAGCATCCTTAAAAAATAAATGGAAGATTGGAAAGCAAAGTGAGGCCAAGCTAACGACTCCGTAGCCAATATGATGGTACGTGTGTCCGACCTCGAGGCCGATGTCCATTCTTTAGGAGAGCACCTCACATCTGTTCGAAAGGAGAAAGAAGTGCTGGAGGTTAGGATGTCCGTAGTTGTGGCCCCGAACTTACAACATTGAAACCCAAATGTCGATCTGTTCGAGACCAATGTGTCTCTTCGACAGGCAATTACCGGCCTCATACATGCTGTTGAAGTCACCGAGGTCAAACTCTAGTATTTGATGAAATTAGGATGGAACATGCAACGAAAAACTCTTGAAGCGGTAAAGGCCGGTAAAATTATTGATATAGAACCCGTGATTGAACAAGCCAGACAATTGTAGCTTGACTAGGCGGAAATCCCATTTGAAGAGCACCATTCTGCCAATGAGGGGGGTGATTTTTTCGAGGGAGAAGATAGGGATAAATCTCAAGCAGCGGATAAAGCCCCTCTCCAAGTTGTGGAATCAAAGAACCCTACTAGCCAATCTTCCGAGATTTCGGCGTCTCCTCAGCTTCTAACCTTGGCTCCTTCTGACCTTTCTTCGTGAAGATTTTTTTTTTGTTTTAAGACAGGAAGTTTTGGTGGATATGGTACCAGATTCATGGGTCCCTGACTTTTGTAAGTTTCCCTCCCCGGGCCAGTTTTAGCCCGATGTTTTTATGAAGGACCAGTTTCCCTATTATATTACACAATAACTTGCTTGCCTTACTTGGATTTTCCATTTGCGCCTTATTCGCACGTAAATTTTCTTTGAAAGGAGTTGAGCTATTCACGATGATTTGAAAGAAAACAAGTGTTTACTTCATTTTAAGTAATATAAAATAGGAGGAGTTTTCTTTTCACTTTGAAAGTTTCAGATCCTTCCGTTCACCTTTTGGCTTTATCTCAGTACTCTTAACTTAGGAGTTCGTGGAAAACACCAGCCTCATAAGTCAGAATCCCTTGTTCAATGCTCGGGCACTCTTTGCCCAGTTTAAAGCATTTTTATTTGATACCTCTTAGTGTCCGGATATTTCAAGCTTTTAAATGATAAGGTTTTGTTTTATAAGAGAGGGCCCTTATGTTTTCAATGCTTTAGAAAAGGACATCTCCCATTCATTATGGCACAAGTTTTTGGTATGTTTAAGTGACATCCTTATTAACAAACTTCCTTTTTCATGACAAGAGTTTGCCTATAAAGAGGAAATTTTATTGATTTCTTCATCGTAATGACAATTACAAATGTGAAGACAAATGTAAACTTGATCTGGTTTCCATCTAGCATCGTCAATCCGATTACATGTAAGTGGGTCCAGCCTAATCGACAGTCCCTAGTACTTTTCTGGGTAGTCCCAGTTTCGTGCAAGCATCTTCAAACTTTTCAAACAAATCCGTTATCTTGGTGGTAAGAAGTCCCCCCAGTTGTTGGGTGTGAAGAATGAAGACACAAGCAATTGTTATGTTGCCATCGGCCGTGACTGATCTTAATACGCTGTATGGTGTTGCCTCATAAAAAACCTTGCCCCAAAATCCCAGTTTGGACAAAAATCGATCGAAGAAAAAAAGAGTGCAACGCGTATTTTCAAAATAAATTTGTGCATGACTCTTCTTTGCGGGTGTAGGGAATCTCGTCTCCTGGACTATAAAAAATGCCTGGTGAAGAATGAAAAGTAAGGAAAAGTAATAGACCTTTAGAAGTAGTACTTTTTCAAATGACTGACATTCCAGTTACTTGAGAGTTTCTTTCCTGTCTTGGTCTTCAAATTGATATGATCCCTTGTTGGCAATTCCAAAAACTTTTTACAGACCCTCCTGGTTGGGTTATAGTTTCCCGACATTAATCTCCCGAGTGTTATGAGTGATCTTCTGGAGGACCCAGTCCCCGACTCTAAACTAGCGGAGATTGGTCCTTCTATTATAATATATTTCCATCTGTTGCTTTTTTTCTACCATCCGGATGAAGGTCTCGGTGCTCCTCAAGCAAATCTCATTGTACTAACATAACTTTAGAATTATCCTATTCGTTGGCTCGGTTATACTGTTGACTTAGATTCCTGACTTTGACCGAAATCAAGGCCTCATCACCGTATACTAGGGAAAATGACGTCTACCTGGTGCTCAGCTTTTCCATAGTCTGGTATGCCCATTGTACCTCGAGTAGCTTTGCAGGCCATGGACCCTTGGCGTCTTCCAATCTTTTCTTCAAATTATGTATAATGATCTTATTGGTAAACTCTTCCTGCCCATTGGCACGTATACATAAGGAGAAGGGGTAATTCTTTTGATGTTCAAATCCTCCAGGAACTTGGTGACCTTGGATAGGATAAACTGAGGATTGTTGTCGCAAGCGATCTCCTTCGGGATCCCAAACCGGCAAATAACATGTTGTCAAATTAATTGTATCACTGTTACAGTTCACTTTTATGTGGGTTCATAAAAGCTACTAAGAGGTTGTTGGTGCTTTAATTAGATTTTATGGTTTTAGAGTCGCCACCTAATTTTATAACAGAAATTAGAAAAACCTGGTAAAAAGGGTTTATCAAAACAAGAGAAAAATCATTTTAAACCAGTGTTTGAGGTAAGGGTTCTGGTGATCCCTCAAGGAAGGTTTTAAACACCCTAGGATTAAGGATCCGTAGAATAAGGTTGACCTACGAGCTTCAATGTGATTATTTGCTTAAAAAATATTCCTTTCTTGCAAAAATTGTCATGCTTATCATCAATCTAATGTTTTGGCAAAAAATCCCTTTTTGAAAAGGGGTTTGGTTTAAAAATGCTTTATAAGGGTTCAACTTGCTTTATCTCCGGACCAAAACACACTCGGGATTTCTCCCAAGTAGATTTGCTACTAATTTGGTCCTAACAATATGAGTTTTAGATCTTATAAGTTTTTATTACTTATATATAGAAAAAAAATAAATGGAGTACATCTCCCTTATAATAATAGTATAGGTATAGATAAAAGAGATTTTTTCAGTTTTTAGTCCATTGAAGCTCATATAATCAACTATATCCCCATACCAAAGCCAACTTATCTAAAATTCGGTCCAAGTGTATCCCCTCTCGTTTTTATATCTTAAGTCTTGGGCTTTTGGCCCAAAATGAGAAAAATCCTTAAGTCCACTTCAGTTTTTCAGAAATGACAAGTTTACACTTATAAAGAATATGAGGTTTTGCACCAAATATTAGAAGAAGTCCTTTTCAAAGCCAAAAACGTTTTCAGCCAAAATTGTCCAAATCTGAGTAGAAAACAGTCCATTCTTCTGATTTTAAGGTGGGTTGCGGCCCATAATAATCCTTATATTTTTTCTAGATTTTGCCGAGGGTGAAAGTCCCAAATTACTTAAGTTTTTGATCCAAAAATCCTTTTGAACTAGCCACATTACCAGTTCCAGTTTTACATTTGAAGGGATTTGTTATTAAACCAAGTTTTTCAAATTTCATGCGTGTATCAAGAATTAACCGAGTTTGAAAATCATTTAAGGCGAATTCCTAACAACTATGAGTATTTCCTAAGTTCAAATTACATAGGGGTTTCAATATTCATTAGTATATCTTTTACAAATACATGCAAGTATATAAATATGCATAAGTATAAGAAAAATAAAGAAGAGTTAGGCTGGTGGGCCTACCTAAGCCCATCAGTTGCCATTTTCACCCATGGATGGGCCTTCAATAACTCCATCTTTTAAGCGGACTCGATCAAGAATGACAGGTTGGGCCGTCATACCCAACAAATTTCAATAGAGGGAAACGACCCAAACGACCCACGTTGAGGTCCCATGCAAACACAAAGGGGGAAAAGGAAATTTATGGTGGTATCTAGAACTTAACTACTTGTTTAACATAGACTAATTACACACATATATCAATTATGTATACAAACTTCACAACAATATACTTATGCAGTCAACATATGCAAAGAGATGTCCAACCCATATTACAAATGCAACAAAGGGATTTAAATAAACAGGCCCAGTTTTGAAAGAAAATGGCAAGAGATGTAGCCCAAATAGAGACCAACTCATAGCAAATAAAAGAAAGGCCCAACACAGCAAACAAACAGGGAACCGGGCCCAAATCAATACTATTACAATGCAGAAGCTAGAAATTCTGAGCCCACACGAATGTTATACCATATTTATAGCAAATATACAAGTTCATATATAACAGAGATATACAGAGACTGTATATGCTTAGTATATTTAAGTATATCATCTGTATACCCAATTCAGGCAAGACAGAAACCAACATTTAAACTCAGAGAAAACCACATATGGCTATATTCAAATACACTAGGACACTGCATATGGCTCTATTCAAATATACTGTCACGACCCATTTTGACAAAAGTCATGCGGGCACTTACCTTTCCCACCTCGGTAAGCGAATCCTCAGCCCAACGATAAATAGAGACATAAATAATTAATCGAGCAAATGGAATAATAAATACGTAAGTCTCACAATATATTATAATAGAAATAGTACGGAATAAGAAAAGTACCCCTAGGGTCTAGTCTGAGTAATACAAGAGCATCTAAAAGGAATAAATACATGTCTGGAATATTAATACATAAAACTGTCTATGTCTCTGAATAAGAATAAGACATAATGATAGAGAAGTCTTCAAGGCAGCGAACGACCGTGCTCACCCTAGAAACTAGAAGATAATGCTGAAGCGACTATTAGCCACATGAAACGGAAGCAGATCCAACCTGATACTCTGCATTCATAAAGGAATGCAGCAAGTGCAGGTCAGTACAAAACAACAGTACTGGTAGGTATCATCAGCCGACTAATCATAGCTAACACAATCCAAATAATAAAGCCAAATGGATGGATAAACCAACAAGTATAAATCAAACATAATCGAAGCCAAGTACGCGTTATTGCCTAAGTACAACATCTAATCCCAAGTGTGACAAGTCTCAATATATCAAGTCCGAATCTAACATCACAAGTACAAACCAAAACATCTTAACGTAAGCCATGATGTGATGCAATGCAATAATGTATGGATGCAATGCAATGCCATGCAAATGCTGTGTACACATGTACTCCGGACGAAAATATTTACATATCGGTAGCACAACCCAAGGTGACTCGTGAAGTCTAAGTGCCACCCGTCCAGGATCTTTGCCTAATAGACAGACGGGAACCCTCGATCTTTGCCCACGGGGGATTCTCACCGACACCACCCTGGGGGACCCGCGGAGTCCTTGTACCTCACGATTTCGGTACAAACCTCGGCAATAGTGTCACTCAATCCATAATTTCGGTACTATCATTGGATATCGAATTCTCACATCACTCTCATATCAACCGAGCCCAGCTCATCACAGTGTTTCATCAACTACCTATAGTGTCTCAACAGTATATCATGAAAAATGAGAGTGCGTGCAATGCATGTATCAACATCAATAATCATGCTCAATATCACAAGTACCAACAATGGGTAATGAACACTATAAGAGTCACAAGTACCAACAATGGGTAATCAACACTATATTAGAGTCACAAGTACCAACAATGGGTAATAAACACTATATCAGAGTCACAAGTACCAAACAATGGGTAATCAACACTATATCAGAGTCACAAGTACCAACAATGGGTAATCAATACTATATCAGAGTCACAAGTACAAACAATGAGTACGCCAACAATATCATAATCAAGATGGAACAACAGATTCTAATATCTACCAACAACATGTGGCATCAAGCCAACACAATAGAATAATTAAATCACAACACAACGGGGTGGCTGGCCCCAATCACCCAGCAGGCCCCAACCTAAGACAATATCCAACCCAACTTCATACCCGAAGGTTTACATGTTTTCACGCAACAGGGCCTAACCTAAGACAATATCCAACCCAACTTCATACCTGAAGGTTTACATGCTTTCTCCGATAATATAATCTAAATGTATGCTTCGCTATACGAAGTTTTACCAAGGGTAAGCCATAACCTACCTGGATGGCCGAACAACAAACACCAATAAATCACTTTATCGCCTTCCCCTTCCTCTGAGCCTCAAGATCGAAGAAGTCTAGGAATATTCAAAATCTAGATTAGAAATCATGAAGAATGATACTAATATTGCAATCATTCAATTTAGGTCAAATCCAACCCTAGAATTTGGGAAAATGGGCCCCACAAAGTCAAAATGGGAAATTCGGAAGTGAAATATCAAATTAAGTACTAGGTGATCATAACCCAACAACTAATTGCTAATTTGAGTCATGGAATCCCCCAATTTGGGTATAAATCCTAACTCTTTGTTTCAAGAATTTAACTCTAATAATGGAAGATAAATGATCAATAACCTTAGATTCATCAAAATCTAACATAAACCCTATAAATTTCATCATTAATAAGCCTAGATAGAGCATTCATCAAAACCCACTTTTAATCTTCCATATCTAAGGAATTACTAAGAAGATGGGGAATCTATGATGATTAGGATTAAGGAAATAGTAAAAGGATTAGCAAGATTTACCCCCAAGATTTTTCTCCAAATATCTCCAAGAATAGTCCCCAAAAGCTCTAATATCGAAATTGAAAATAATGATAGACTAAGGGCTTATTGACACACTTCATGAAATAAGAGGCCCGTTACCTTTACGTTTGTATCGGGGCCGCAACGGCAGCGCCGAAACAGCGCCCAGTAGACCGTTCCAACGGTCTAGGCCACGACATACTTGGCCGCCCCAGCGGTCACGCAGCCGTAACAGCGGTGCCACTGGGAAGACACTGGTGCCGCCAATGCGGACACCACGTACCAGAAGCCAATCAATTTGTCTAAGTCTCAAATGAAATCCCGAATTACTCTCGAGGCCATCTTCTCATAAAACACATACACAGATCCACATAAAAAATACGCTATGAATGCACCCGCGGCCTCAAAATTTTCAATGGAGGTCTCGTTGACCGAGTTAACCCCCGACACCTTATTTCTAATTTCCCAACCCAAGTCCCAAAATGCATCCGAATGCATTGGGAACCGAACTAGCTATACACATAAGTTGTAAACAACCATCCGGACCAAACGAGTCGTTTAATATACTAGGACACCACATATGGCTCTATTCAAATATACTAGGACACCATTAAGAGAGTGCAGGGACAATTTAATTTTAAACGAAATGCAATTATACCATTTGAAGAGATAGAGTACATAGTATTAAAAAATTTAGAGAT
Organism: Lycium barbarum; assembly: GCF_019175385.1. NCBI lineage: Eukaryota > Viridiplantae > Streptophyta > Magnoliopsida > Solanales > Solanaceae > Lycium > Lycium barbarum. Next base: position 57,027,045 of record NC_083341.1, on the reverse strand, counting down.
AAGCAATGCAGTTATACGCCATTTGAAGACACAAAGACAGACAAAACATCACATAGCATTCAAAATTTAAAGCTGATTAAAACCCAACCAAACTTTTTACTATACTGATTCTAACATCATCAAATATTTCAAACATCAAGGGGACATTTTCAGACAATATACCAATATCAGGACATACTTAATCGAGTTAAACATCAATAAGGAAAGATAGCCACTAGATCAGCAAACAAGTTAAAACAGAGGAGTGACATTATAACAAATGCTTAATAATGAGATCTTGAGCATTTAGTATAATAAATTGGATATGTATAAGTAGGGAAACTAAACAAGACAAGACTAAGTATCATGCTTGATAAGCATTTACAGATTCATACATGCATTTTGGACAGTCATATAGGTGTTTCAGAAAAAGGGAGACATGTATAGGCACAGGGAAAAGAGGAGACTAGATGTGAAGGTGCCTTAGCTATGCTCGAATTCAAACACAGGACTATATAGGCAGGTTAGATAGATCAAGCCATTCAGCAGTGCATTCATCAAATTATGCTAAATACAGGATTGAACATTTACTCAATCATACATACATTCTTGATGTACTCATGATAATGTTGCAATCTAAAGTAACCCTTAGGTTTCTTACTTGTTCAATTCACACAAAGGTAAGAAATAGGGCTAAAGCATGATATGCCTACTTCACAGAAAAGGGAGTCATGCCATTCTGGACCTTTCAAACAAGTACTCAAATCAACAATGCCATTTACTTTAAAATAAAGCAATCTGAATCACATACTTATACATATTAGCACACACAAACTAATATTGGGAAGAACAGAGGCACGCAAGGGAATAACTAACCATTCTTCACATATGTAGACATGTTTTTATTTCAAATGTACCATAAATCATCTAGACAGGCATAAAAGTGACCTTAATGTCACGACCCAACCCCGTAGGCTGTGACTGGTGCCCGACCTGGACACCCGTATACATACTCTTTAGCTATATGTTCATTTCACAACAAATTCAATATGGATCATATAACGACCAAACCATGCTCTCAGAACTGTCACATAAATATTCATATAAATGCAAGCCGACAAGGCTGCTACCACAACATGATAATATTTGCAAGCCGGCGAGGCTGCTACCATGATAGAATAAGCATACTGATAACACACACACAACTGATCATGTCTGAATACGACCCACACACATGTCCACAGACCTCTAAGAGTTTCAACAGTAAAATATGACGGGACAGGGCCCCGTCGTACCCTTAGTTAACATATGCATATATTTAGATCAAAAGGGTCTATACCAAATCTGGGCTCCGGAACAACGGAACTCTCCAAGATAGCAGAAGGGAAATCTTAAGCTGTCGGATCACCAAAGCGAGTATCTGCACCTGCGGCATGAAACGCAGCCCCGCGAAGAAAGGGGGTCAGTACGGAATATGTACTGAGCATGTAAAGCATGAAATACAGTAAACAGGATTATAACTGAAATAAGGGGTACAGAAAATTGGTACAATAATCAGAATACCAAATGCTTGCTTTCGAAACATAATCATGCATGTCATTATCATATATCATATCCGGCCCCATTATGGGATTCGGTGAACATGGTCGCCACCCCGTCTCTGGCGCCATAACACAGCATACTCCAGAATATAATATAACTCCGTAACACAGCATAACTCCGTAACCCAGCATAACTCCGTAACACAGCATAACATCATAACACAGCATAACACCATAACACAGCATAACTCCAGAATATATACATATATATTGTACCCGGCCCTTTAATGAGGGAGTCGGCGAACAATGCAGTGGAAGTGTGCACGATAACATACCCGGCCCGGGACTCGGTGAAAGATATATTGGGGTATGCACGAGCAGAGTAGTGAGAAGCTATATGCAATTCAAAACATTTTTAAGGACTCAATAGGATAGTCAACACGAACCATCGTTCGCAATTTCAAATAATAGTCATACCATATACCTTTCGGATGTCCTTGTGGATCATATCAAAATGGAACTTTGAAATCATGTGTACATATCAATATATATAAAACAAAACATACGTTATGGGAATCAAGATCAATAGCCATCCTAGTGGCTCTAAGAATAGGAATTTCCTTTGGAATCGTATATATATATATATATATATATATATATATCGTATATTCATTTCACAACGATCATGCCAAAAAGAAGGAAAGGTTAGCTTCACATACCTTTAGCGCTTATTCGTCACACAATATGTATACGCTGCCCAATAATACTTCAACCTATATTAAGATGCCAACAACTACGTTTAAGTTACGGGGAGATTCAAAACGTATTCTAACGTTAGTAACTCCTTTCTAGATGTTTAGGCGACGTTTGCTCTTGTATCCAAACCAAGTACATACAACCAGCCCAACATCAATAATTATATGTTCAATATCAATCCGGACAGCCCACACAATATTCCAAACAGCCCACATTCACAACATGCAATAACGATTCACATACGGCTACTACATTCTCAAGTTACTTCTAATAGTTTGTAGCCTTAACGTTTGCATGCAACAACTTATAACAGCCCATCCAACATACAATATGATGTATACTCTTAACTTATAATTAGTCTTTCCAACTTAATGAAAACACAAGTCCAAAACAGTCCCTAACCAACAACACATCCAAAACAGTCCCTAACCGACAACATAACAATGTTCGGAATTCTTGCAAACGTTTATGAACATACTAAGCCAACCACATACGATTTTTACACATCATTTCATGTCTTCTTTTCATATAATTTCAGTAAGTTATGACCAGCTATCCACACGACAAGTACAACATCAATTCATACGCAACTACGCTATATCGTCATTTCTATAATCCTTACAACAATTCTCAAACGACTTTAGTTTCAACTCCAATCATTAAACACCTTCATTTCCATCATAAATTTCATGATAATAACAATCAAAATATCAAGTAAAAACAGTTCACTAACTTCCTCACAAAACAGTCCACACACGGTTTCAACATGCTTCGACATCACTTCACATAAAATCATAGATTCACTTTATTTTCATACTAACACAACTTCGCCTTTAACCTTCCAATTCTTTTCATTATTTTTACCATGAGATCTATGATAGTAACATCCATATTTATTAAATAAAATTAGTTCATTAATTCCACCAAAACAGTCCCCTCGGTCACAACAACATTCCAACACCAACATTCATGATTTTATGCATGCGATTCATGTTCTTCAAGTTACAACCATACTTCAACATCAACACATATAACCTCATGGTTACTATCATGTTCCAACATCATCACACCTTATTTCATACATACAACTTATATCTACTCATCTACATCACCCTTAATGCATGGAAAAGAAAGTTAGATCTTACCTTGACAACTTGACTTCTCTACTTGGCTAGAGTTGGTGACTTGAGATGAAAATGGTTCTTGTTGCTCCAAATAATATCTTCACGTTTTAGGGACCTTATAAAGGGTTGAAACACCTTGGAAAATAATTTTTGGATCAAGACTCAAAGAGCTCAAAAATCAGCCCCTTGGCCGAATGCTCTCTCTCTCTAGGCTTAAGTTTTCTTTCTTTGTGTTGTGTAGTTGAAATGAATTGTGATGGATGATTTCTTGGTCATTATTTGGTTCAACTTTGATGCCTACAAGTTGGTCACATGCTCCACTTATGGCATGATTCATTCCATTAACTTTACACTTAAAATTTTCTAATTTTTCTCTTCAACTTTCGGCTAAGTGTGTTGGCTGATTTTTCATTTTTGTTTCCTTTATTCTTTCTTTTCAATTGTTTACAAGACAATCTCATGTGTGGTGAATGATTCACACACCACCCTTTGTCTATTGTAATCATTCCAAGATGAATGATCCATATTTAATGTGAAATGATCCCTCCACCATGTTATGTCTTCCTAAAATAATGTATACTTTAATAAAGTAATGCATGCTTCAATATTCAATTGCATGACTAACCTTTTCCTCCTCCAAATTTCAGCTCCTTGGCCGAATATACATGTATATTTCTTTCAATTTAATTGTCCACAATATAATGAAAGTGTAGTGGATGAATCAACATTAAATGCATATTTGTATGTCTTCCATAATAGCCTTATTTTAGATGACTTTGAGTCATCTTTTGGACATGACATGTTAATGTTCATATTGACTCATTGTTACCACTAATTTATACTTAACACCACAATTAAGTAGTTCCTAATTTCCATCAATATTCTTATACTAAGTAAAAATTTATAACCGATTAGTTCTAGTTTAGAAATTAAAAATCCGAGATTTCTATCTCACGTCAATTCCTTCTCGAATAACTCGACGTATAAAATACGGGGTCTAACACTTAATCAGTACATAGAGATGAACTAAGCACTTTAAACTACCTCTAGTGTACTGTAGACCATGAACCATTCCAATAACACGGAGAAACAACATAGGAGTATTCATTGAAGAATGAAAACTCATTTACTCAGTATCAACAACTTTCTACAGTTCTGTACTTAAGTTAAGTGAAGACAAGTTTAAAACAAGTGGATTGGAGTTCTAAAAATAGTTTCTCAAATTCATTTACATACAAAGGAGCTTGACTTCCAACTAATACATAAAGATACATGATCATAAACCAGTTTAAACATGCTGTCAGAGTTTGATTTAGTCTTAAATAGGCTTATGTCACCTTAAAACACACTAAAACTAGGATACAGGATACAGTGTCTAAACATATAGACTTATAAAGCGTACTAGCAATTAAACATGATTTAGGCTAAACCAAGCATGTAAACAAAGTCAAATAGCCACAGACCTAAAATAAACTTAGACTAATAAGGATTAATCATATAAAACATGATTTAGGCAACTACAAAGCTAACTAACACATGATTAGATAATGATTAGATAAAAATTAAGCATACAAAACATAATTAACGACTAACATAAAAATAATTAACAGGCCACTAAAATGCAAACTGTGCAAGCTAATCAAATATTAAACAGCAGACACTAAACACAAATTGAATAACTTAAAGGAAGGGAAAAGACCTTTTTTGCATGCAACCTATTGTCGATATTGAACCTTGGAGATCCTTTGTTCCTCAACCCCAAAGCTCAGCCACAAACAAGAAAAGAAAAAAATAATTTTTTAGACTATTCCCGATTAGGTCAAGGTTTTAAGAAAATTACTAACCTTAGTTTTAATCGAGTTTTTAGCTCAAGTATATATCAAGCTTTTAAGGTGTGTGAAATGTGAAGGGTTAGAGTTCTTTATATAGAACCCCAAATTGACAGAAACCCTAATTGCCAACGATGTGGGATTTTCGCAATTTTCTGAAAATTGCTTTCGTCAACAACAATCAAAGGTCTAGATTGAAGGTAAAGAAATAATCAAAGGTCAGATTTGGCTTATACAAGGTCAATCTGCATGATTCTTCACGGACCAATAACAATCATGAATTCAAAAATGAATATAACAAAGATAATTAAGGATTTTCAGTCCTATCCGTTGTAAAATGCAGAAAAAGTAAGGAAAGGGGTAAGATTATACCGTGTTTGGGTTGGACCTCAGTGGATTTGGTTGAGAAATGGCAGAGCAATAAATGCTCTTTCCATTCTCAGCCCTATAAATGCTAAATCATCAACACGAGTCCACAAAATTGCCATATCCGTCAATGCATGACGCATAGGAGAGAAGAGAGAGGGTGGCGGCGCTAGGGTTTCTATTCTAAAACCATTAGTTTTACAAATGAGACCTTAGAGGTCAGCTTGGGTTGTGCATGTGTGAGTATATGTGGGAGATGGGTTGGGTCTTGGTCCATTGGACCGGCCCTAGCCAAAAATAAAAGGGGGAGGGGATTTAAACTCGTGTATACATGATATACACATAAATACGTGTATATGCATGTATATATGTGTATACGTGTGTATACACAGGGGTAAAAATGCTGTTCTTAGTAAAAATGGCCATATTTGGAAGTGTCTATTAATTAGACACTTTAATTATGACCAAAATTAACTAATTAACCGGTTAATTAATTAAGTACATGATTAATTTATAAAAAGACTTAAATTGCAATTATGACCTTAATTGGCTTAAACCATGAAATTAGTTGTTTCAATTAAGGCTATAATCAACCAACAATCGATTATTTCAATTGTAGCCGCAATTAATCACATAGTAAACAATTTACAAATATAATCGTAATTAATCATTTAATTATTTACGATTAATTAAAAAACTGTCCAAATGCAAATTGATTGTGCAAAGTTAAAATTTGAGAGGTAAAGTCGTTATTTATTTAATTAATCATATTTATTGAATTAAACGGAGTAAAATACTTGCCAATTAGACCTTCAATAATTTTAACAATTAACTAAATAAATTTTTTAAATTATCTTCCGATTAAACTTGGCAAATGCTTCATTATAAAAATATGTAAATTATTTTCTAAATGGTTTATAATATATATTTGAAGATAATTTGCCAAATGGAATGGAAAAATATTATCGAGACAATTTTGTAAAATCATTTTGACTTATAAAAAATAAGTATTTTACTCCGTTTGATATCCAAGAACTCTGGGTAATTAAAATAAACTATTGGAGGTCAAACATTCGGTGTAAAAAACTGCTCCTTCGGTGTTCGGGGATGGCGGGACCATCCTTGAGCAGCGAAATTTGACAAACCCTGATTTTTGACTGACAATTTTGAAAACCCCTCTCTTTTTCATGTGATTTTCAAATATATGGCCGGACCCTGGTCTCTGGGTTTCCTACATATCTCAGGTTACATGAGAATTCAGGCCACTTATAGTTCGACTCAATTATGCAAATTTAAACAAATTTTGAATTTCTCGGTTGTTGAAACTGAGAAGTCCGGAGTGATGGAGTGTGACTGACTCTCTGGTATTGATTATACCTACATATCCCTGGCCTTGGGGAATCAAGTCACTTGTAGTTTGACTTGATAGGAGGAAAAGGGGTATCCCTTATGCGGGAATGCCTTTGTGTGTGCCGGTGTGTGCCTGACCGGCTGCTGACAAATTACAAAGAAAGCAAGTAAAGCAAGTTTGTGTGCCTGAGCATAGGGCGGAACAATCTTCTAAATCCTGACCGGAGAGCTTACTCTCATGGGCACCCTATCTCGACCGGCTGCGTAAGAAAAAATTCACGTTTGCTCCTCATTCGTCTGAATTTGGTCTGATCAGCCTGCTCTTCTTCTTAGCGGCTACTAAACCTGCTTTTCATCTAATGGGTAACATTGTGGCAGACTTCTTGGTCCTATTTTTGCTTTTTACCATCTGGTGTGTTTTTGCTTACACCTGCTTGGTATTGTCTGTAGATTGTGACCTTCGTGGCTGCTTGAATTTAAATAACCATCTTGGTCCTATATCTTTATCTTTGAATACCTCACTTGGCAGTTTGATATAAATGGCCCTCACGGCAGTTTGATATGAATGGCCCTCACGACGGTTTGATATGAATGGCCCTCGCGGCATGTTTTAATGAATGGCCCTCACGGCATGTTTGTATGAATGTCCCCCACAGTATGTTTATATGAATGGCCCCCGCGGCATGTTTGTATGAATGGCCCCCACGACATGTTTGTATGAATGGCCCTCACGACAGTTTGATATGAATGGCCCTCGTAACATGTTCAAATTAATGGCCCTCGCGGTATTTTGTATGAATAGCTCTCACGACAATGTTTGTATGAATAGCCCTCGTGGCATGTTTGTATGAACGACCCTCGCGACAATGTTTGCATGAATGGCCCTCGAGACATGTTTGTATGAATGGCTGTCGCAGCATGTGTGTATGAATGACCCTCACAGCATGTTTGAATGAATGGCCCTTACGGCAAATGCAAATGACAGATATGGCCCCTTCGGTTAAATCGTCTTTATTTTGTTTCTTATATTGATTGTGGATATTTCCCTTGTGGCGTTTGGTCATTTTGTAGCCATCGTGTTTTGATACTTTTATAGTCCTCGTGGCTAGATATTTGCCCTTGTGGCATTTCAGTCATTTTGGAGTCCTCGTGGCTAGATATTTGCCATTATGGCATTTTGATCCTCTTATAGCTCTCGCGGCTAGATATTTTCGTTTGTGGCGTTTTGATCCTTTTATAGATCTTGTGGCTAGATTGTGGCATTTTGGTCTTTTTATAGCCCTTGTGGCTAGATATTTTCCCTTGTGGCATTTTGGTCCTTTTATAGCCCCTGTGGCTTCCTGACCGCTATAAACCCTTTTTCCAGTGGCGGCTTCGATTTTGTCTTTACCTGCATATGAAACAAAGTTAGAAAAATGGGTCGTCCTCCTGACGACATGGAGACTTGTATCAGCAAGATGTTAGTTTTCTATAAAGTTTATCCATGTTGCTGCTTTTGGTGGCATCTTTGGCTTCGCCCTCTCTCTTGAATTCAATCCTCTTGGATTCGATATCGAAAGATGAATTTATCTTAACATAAAAATAAAAATTATTTTTCTAAATCATTGACCATGAGTTGTTTATTTATGAAAGCAATATTTTTTTTCCAACATGGTTTAAGTTGATTGTCCTGACATGTGCTTTTGAATGAGAAGTCCTCCCTTCTCTGCTGCTTTTTGATAACTGAGGTTGCTACTTTCTTGTTCGGAATTTTTGAGATCCTCTCAAAAATTCTGCCCCAGTTTACCTATTTTCTTGGCGAACTCTCGTGCCGAATCTTGATGTAGGAAATTTTGAGGTTTTCTCAAAATTTCTGCCCCACTTTAGGGTGTCGAATTGATTAACATTTAATGACTTATTAAGAGAGAAATTTTGAGATTTTCTCAAAATTTCTCCCTCAGTTTGAGACTCTGGATTGGATGACTCTTGCGACGGACTTGTTGTAGGAATTTTTGAGATCCTCTCAACATTTTGCGCCAGTTGGGCATGTATGGCAATCTCTTCGTGCCAATTCTAAATTCTCCTTAGAATCCTGTCTCTGAGGCTTTATAGGTTTTTTGTTTTTTTCATTTGGTATGATCGAGCTCAAAGAGTGCCTATGTATCCTGTCGCAGTAGGAATCAGGTCAAACGTAGTTCAGAATAAAATAATCGAGTTTTGGTTTTTACTAATAATGGGACCGGATCACAAACGGACTACCTACGTATCCCACTGTCGGGAAGTCAGGTCATTGCATAGTTCATATTATAAGGAAATCATTTTGTTTTTCTATCTATTACAAATGATTACAGGCAAAGAAATAACTATTTCAAGCAAATAAATAACTAGTACAACCGAATAAAAATGTGTCTCACGCATAGTAACGCTTGATTGCATCTAGATGATTGGCTTGGGCCGCTCTTGCTCGTCCATTTCTGCTAGCACCACTGCTCCTCCAGAGAGTACTTTGTGGACCATGAACGGGCCTTGCCAGTTGGGAGCGAATTTCCCTTTATATTCGTCTTGGTGTAGGAACGCTCTTTTGAGTACCATTTTCCTTATCTGAAAGAGTCGAGTTTTGACTCGTTTGTTGAAGGCTCGTTCCATCCTTTGTTGGTATATTTGGCCGTGACATACGACAACCATCCTTTTTCATCGATTAGAGCCAACTGCTTATATCGAGTCCGGACCCATTCTGCGTCATCCAATTTCGCTTCTTGAATGATTCTCAATGACGTTATTTCAACCTTAGCAGATGTTACTGCTTCGGTACCATAAACAAGTAAGTATGGAGTTGCCCCTGTTGAAGTTCCGGTTGTTGTACGGTATAGGGCATATGGCAACTGTTCATGCCAACACTTGTAATTGTCCGTCACCTTCCTTAATATCCTCATGATGTTCTTGTTGGCCGCTTCTAAAGCTTCATTCATTTGTGGCCGGTAGGCAGTTGAATTCTGGTGAGTAATTCAGAATTGTTCCAGATATCCTTTCATCAGGTGGCTGTTCAGATTTGCTCCGTTGTCTGTTATGATGGACTCGGGTATGCCAAAGCGGCATATGATGTCGTTTCGCACGAAATCAGCTACTACTTTCTTTGTTACTGATTTGTGTGATGTTGTTTCCACCCATTTGGTAAAGTAGTCTATGGCGACCAAAATGAACCGATGCCCATTCAAGGCAATAGGTTTGATAGGTCCAATGACGTCCATACCCTAGGCGACGAATGGCCAGGGTGAGCTCATGGTGTTGAGTTCAATTCGTGGGACCCTAATTAGATCTCCATTCATCTGACACTGGTGACACCTTTGCACAAATTTACAACAGTCACCTTCCATCGTCGTCCAGTAATATCCTACTTGAAGGATTTTCTCGGTTAACACGAAACCATTCATATGGGCCCCACAGGTCCCATAATGTACTTCTTTCAGAAGTTTCGTGGCTTCAATGGCGTCCACACATCAGAGCAAACCTAGATCCGACGTTCGTTTGTAAAGCATCTCCTTGTTCAGGAAGAAACCATTGGTCATTCTTTGGATGATCTTCCTTTGATTACTTGTGCTACCTTTGGGGTATTCTCCCTTTTCCAAATATAGTTTGATATCAGTGTACCATGGTTTGCCATCTGTTTTTGCTTCCACATGGGAACAGTAGGCATGTTTTTCTCTCAGACTTATTTCCAGCGGGTCAATGGACTGCTTTCAGGATCATTGATGCTATGGTGGCCAAAGCATCGACAAACTCAATTTGAGCCCTCGGCGTATCCTTGAATTCGATCTTTTTGAACCTTTTACACAACCTCTGCGCTAGATATACGTACGGTATGATCTTATCATTCTTTGTGGCCCATTTACCCTGTATTTGGTGGATCAACAGATCGGAGTCTTCTATGACCAATAGTTCGCTGATGTTCATGTCCAATGCCATTCTGAAGCCAAAGATGCAGGCCTCATATTCTGCCATACTGTTGTTACATCGAAATTTGAGCTTTGCGACCATCGGCAATATTGCCCAGCTTCTGATATCAAGACCGCCCCGATCCCATAACCTTTGTAACTAACGGCCCCGTCGAAGAATAATCTCCATCCTGAATAGGGCTCGACGATTTCTTCTTCTATGGTCAGTACTCCTTTATCCGGGAAGTGAGGTTAAAGTGGCTCGAGATCATCATCCACAGGGCTCTCAGCCCGTAGATCGGCTATTGCTTGTCCTTTGACGGCCTTTTGTGCAATGTACACAATGTCCAATTCACTTAATAGCATTTTCCATTTGGCCAACTTCCCGATGGGCATAGGCTGGCGAAAGATATATCTCAATGGATCCATCTTAGATATGAGGTGGGTGGTATATGATGTCAAGTAGGGCCTCAGCTTCTGGGCCACCCATATTAAGGCGCAGCATGTCTTTTCCACCAGTGTATATCTTGCCTCGCAGGTAGTAAATGTCACACCCCGATCTTACTAGGGTGTGATGGGCACCCGACCCCATACCCGGAGCCGAGCGAACCCGCTGACTCTTATTACCCACATAGTCTCTTTTGAACTCTTAAATCAAATATAATGAAATACATAGTAAAGCTTTCGAAATCTTTCTTTTCATCGTACTCAATTCAAATATAATCTATGATCGTATGGGCTTTATAACATAACATAAAATGACACATAGGCTGGTGGAGCCATTTACAATACCGACACTCTATACGCACGACTCTGTCTGCAAAGTCTCTAACATTAATCAGACATCATAGCACACATACTCTGACTCGACAGCACCCCAGGGACAAGTGGAGCTTGCCAACGCCGCTGGAACATCTTCTATACTAGCCTCAGCTCATCTGGGTGTACCTGCGCGGCATGAAACGCAGCCCCCCGAAGAAAGGGGGTCAGTACGAGCAATGTACCGAATATGTAAGGCCTGAATAGTAACATAGTAAGAGATGTAATTATGAACAACAACAGAATAGAGATATAGAGCATATCATGAGATAAAAGGGTAACTTGTACATCTGAGTGCCTCTTAGGGCGGATTCCATGCATGCTTAGCTTTCCTTTGAAAACATTTCTTTTTCATATACATAGAAAATAGAACATGTCATAGCGCCGAACAACGTCGGCTCCCCCACATATATCCCGCGTCCGGGATGATAAGTTACGCCAACTGACCAGGTGGCAATGCGTCTATAGCGCAACATATCTCCCTTTTCCCCATCTTCCCCATATACATATACATATACATATACATATATCATATAAGCGGCATGCAGGAGAGCCCAAAGAAAGTCATGTATCTATCGGAGTGATGTAAGGTCGGTAACCTCCGATTACATTATGGAATAACCATGACCGCTTTGTCTCACCTTGAAGGAACAATTATTATAAGATGAGAGTAGCAAGAATAACAGCGTACATAAATCGACACCTGAAGGCTCAGAAACAAGTTTCAGGTCAATCCGATTTAGTATAAGAAAGTTATGAGCGTTTGAAGTACAGAATCTTCTACGAACATTTCGGAAGCTATTTTTGGAAAATCAAAGCAATAATCATATCAAGTACCTTTCGAACATGAAATCATACTTATCATAGTCATCATAGAAATATTCTCATCCTCGACATCATCAATGTCGTTGTAAAACATATCCATCGTTATTGTCATTAAAGCTTACAATACCATAAACCTTTGTTTTGGAAAAATACGGACATTTTGGAAAGCATTGACGGGTTATCAGAAAAGAATCATGCCTTGAAATCATAAACATCTAACTTTTGAAAACAAAGAGAATATGGAAGCAATTATGAGATCATAACATCGGAATCATGCCTTGGAAAGAAAGGGACGAGCCTTAACATACCTATTCCACATCCTATTCGCTACGCTTAATTGTCCAAGCTCGTTATCGCTAGTCTACATTCAAGAAGATTGACGCAATCATTAGACTCATCACCATATACTTGTCTTAATCCTTTAAATGAATTCATTTATAATCTGCCAAAATTTCGGCAGCATCTCCCCTGTAAATACACCATCCCCGAGAATCTGACTCGGCCAATTTTATCAACAACAATCCGAGAATTCAACTCGGCCAAATTATCATCAACAACAATACCAACAATCATACCAACAACATCAACAATCAATTCAAGACGCACTCTAACCTTAACTACCTTTGTCATACAATTCAACGACATTTCATTTTTATTCAATTCAATTCACATAACATTCAAAACGACTCAATCAACATACTACTTCACCCGACACCTTCCAAATTCAACAAGAACAACTTATTTCCTTCTTTCAAATTCAATCGCCACAACCCAACTTACAATCTTCCAAACAAATGTCTCACTTCCAAATTCATGAATTATGTCAACAACACATACATTAACAAATTTATTCTTACCAATATAAGAAACCATACTAATATCGCATTAACTTCTTCAATAATTCACAAATGATTACAAATTCATTTCAGGCCACCAAACCTTCATTCTACATCACATAATCCATAACAACAACAACTAACATACTAAGTAAAATCATATCACCATACCCAACTAGGGCAGCCCCTATACGGCCACCACCACACACCCACACATTTCATGAATCTCATCCAATTCCAGATACAACAATATGCATAAATCATCCATAACACATGTAAAGGAGGATTGAACCTTACCTTTGTCCTTTGACTCCTTCACTTGGCTAGGCTTATGAATTGCACAACTGAGTGCTTTGCTTATTCCAACAACTACTCCATGCTAATAAGGACCTTTCAATTAGTTGAAATTCTTATTTTATTTTTTGACCATCTCCCATGGTTCATGTTCGGCCAACCATGGCCGAACACCCTCCTTGCTTTTTTTTTTTTTTTTCTTTCTCTCCAACTTCTTATGTTGCAAGAAAATGAACCCTCTAGATGATTTGTTCTTGCTACCAGACACACACACACACACACACACACACACACATATATATATATATATATATATATAAGGCTTCTACCAATCCAAGGGGAACACACCCCCCTTCTCCAAGCTTCTTCATTTTTTTTTTCTTGAATTGAAAAAAAAGATGAATTAATCTTAATTTGTCATCACTTGCCCATGTATATATATATATATATATATATATATATATATATATATATATATATATATATATATATTTTCTACTATTTCAAGTAGACACATGGCCCTTCTCCCTTTTTCTGGAAATTTCTTAAAATAGCAAATATGACTACTTGGCTTATGTAACAAGCTTGGTCCATACGTATATTTATAATTAGCCTTATTAAATAAAAATGTGGACATATACTTATATGCCACACGGCCAACTTGACTTCCTCAAAAATTTTCAAGACTTCTTGTGAAATTCCCATTTTGCCCCTATCCTTCAGCAATATTACCATGAGCCATTTTGTGAATTTTCCTTTTCGCCCTTAGCCTTTCTCAATATTTCCATACTAATAATATTCATAAATAATATTCATAACAACTTGTACATTAAAATAATTTTGGAAGATGGTCATTCCCTTAACTTACCACGACTACCTTGAAATATTCGAACGTACAAAATACGGGATATAACATCCTCCCCCCCTTTAGAACATTCGTCCTCGAATGTTCAACTGATTTTATAGGGTGTCATAATACTTCGGGAGGGTCCCTTTTATAGTCGTTCTTCTCTTTATGCCCATTCCTTATCTTTTACCCCATTCTCCTTATACTCGAACTCCTGGGTCTTTACACGAGTCCTCATTCCACGTCATGAGTTTCCTTTTCTGGTACTTGAAAATATTGTGATCCCTTTTTGGCCTAATATAATATGGTCTCCCCCCCTTTAAGGTGCTCCTTATATACCAACAGTCCTTTCATGAAGTCTTCGTTTATACCTTATTCCTCATCTCTCTTTCCAGCTCTGTGCATAACATATCGAAACTTCTTATCCCAAGTTTTTCTTTTACTTTCTGTCTATGTTATCCCTTTGTCCACATTGACATACCTTTCCATCCACTATTCGTCCTTTCACTTGCTTAGCTCACTTGCTCGTAATTCTTCTTAGCTACGCGTTTGTGCTGCAGCTGGGCGTTCATATTTTTCGAGCGTCCTACTACTCTTGCCCTCAGCATAGAATCCTTACAGTTTACACTCTCTTTATCCTCGTTCATGGAACCCTTAACTATATTTATGATGTTATGACTGGGCGGTCTTCCCCGCACGTTCCTTGCATTTCATTCCACTTCCTCCAAGATCAAATCTTTCAGGCCTCGCCTGAATTCTCATTCCATACCATTAATTTCCAAATCAACAATGTCGACCCATTATCCTTATTCTTTCCTTGGTGCGTACTCGGGTTCCTACCATTTCCTCGTTAAAGTATTCTCTTTACTCCTATGGTTAGAGATTTCCAATTTCCCTACGCCTAAATGCTCTCCTCTTCCTTGGACCATCCCATTAGTATATTTTCCCTACTTTCATCCTTCACCTTCCTTAGGTTCCTTCCTTCTCGAACATTTTTCTCCTCTTGCCATTTGTGGCATCGGCTCTGAAGTTCGTGAAATTTTTACTTTAAAGTCGCAAGTCCGTTCTATTCTTGAGTCATCCTTTCGACAAAAAGTCCCCCTTCATGTCCGAGGCAACTACATTAATTCAGCTGCACATTTTATTCCTTTATATACCTTTCAAGGGCCGGAATCTTCTAACATCGTTACAAGGCTTAATCATTCTTTTCTCTTTCCTTACATTCCTTGTCTCAGTCACCATTCCTTTAGCCTCACTTATTGAAATTGGTTCTCGAACCTCATATACTCCTCTTTTGTTACATATTACCATACTTTACCCCTTTTCACATGGCTACTTTGAGTTCTTACCCAAATAGTCTCGTGCTTTGCCGGTAGTTTCTCTCGGGAGCTTCACTTACTGAGGTTTCTTACCTTTCACCTCCTTCCGACACTTTGATCTCCTTGTTTTCCATCTATTCACTCTCTTTCTTTTCCAAATATCATTATAATAGAATTCCCGATCTTAACCTGTAGTAAAAATAATAGCAGCTTACCTCGTAACACTGGTACCATTTATTTTTGCCGTCCCTCGAACTTCGGTACCCTTGCGTGATCAATGCTTTCCTTACCGTAGCGCCGGTTGCTGGAACTCACATGTCCACCGATACAATCATATGTGGGATACCCTACGCATTCGTATATATATATATATATATATATATATATATATATATTTATTATCAACTAGCCCACAAAATACTTCCAAACGCTATTCAAGCCTATCCAAATTTCCAAAGCTGTGACGCACTTTCTGTCTCTTCTCCAGTCTAGCCTACCTCGTCTTATGCGACCTCTTAAGGTTTCCAGCCATTCCGTATACTCTAGTTTCCCTTAGGTTACTCTAACTTCTCATTTGTCTCTTATGTCTGGATATATAGAATTTTTTCTTGCATACTTCCCAAGGGGTCACCCATCCTAAAATTGCTCCCACCTTAGCACGCTTAACCTCGAAACTTTGATGAAATCCGGTGCCTTAATGCTGATATAACCGCGTCCACTTCCTCGCATGGCCTTTATTACATGATCTGGAGCAAGTCGAAGTCTTATAGATTCCGAGACATTCGCATAACACGTCCTTCCCTTTACAATTACTATTTTACCCCTTTCGACCCTCAACCTTCATTTTTGACTTACGTGCATAACTATCTTTCGTCTTGGATTCCCAGATTCCCAATGGTAGTGATCGCACCTTCATCGCCATGCCAAATCCATGACCTTTCTGAAACAACTCATCCCATTTATCGTCCGTTCACGATATTTCCTTTCCACGCTTCCTTCTGTTAAACATACTTAACTAAATGACCTAATATTTGAACAATTCTGACAGAATCTCCTTTGCAATCCTTACTATTCCAAATCTGTACGCAACAAATATCGACAATACCTTTACAGGGCATACGTACGTATACGACACATCTCAGCCATCCAGAGACTCCAGTTTCAGGTATCAGGACAGAATATCAATACTTACCCCTGTGACTTTCCATATCGCTTCTCACCTTCTTCCGTCGTAGGTAAGGCTTGCATAAGGAATTCCATTTTCCTATGACTTGGCTCTATCGCATGATCTAAGACAGAAAGAAGGTCAACAATTCCTAGATGTCCCGCAGCCTCCTGTTTATAAATGTGGCCGGCTTCACACCCATAAACAGGACTCTACTGGACACGACTTTGCAGACAACCCCTAGGACGACCTGCTCTGATACCACTTTGTCACACCCCGATCTTACTAGGGTGTGATGGGCACCCGACCCCATACCCGGAGTCGAGCGAACCCGCTGACTCTTATTACCCACATAGTCTCTTTTGAACTCTTAAATCAAATATAATGAAATACATAGTAAATCTTTCAAAATCTTTCTTTTCATCGTACTCAATTCAAATATAATCTATGATCGTATGGACTTTATAACACAACATAAAATGATACATAGGCTGGTGGAGCCGTTTACAATACCGACACTCTATACCCACGACTCTGTCTGCAAAGTCTCTAACATTAATCAGACATCATAGCACACATACTCTGACTCGGAAGCACCCCAGGGACAAGTGGAGCTTGCCAACTCCGCTGGAACGTCTTCCATACTAGCCTCAGCTCATCTGGGTGTACCTGCGCGGCATGAAACGCAGCCCCTCGAAGAAAGGGGGTCAGTACGAGCAATGTACCGAGTATGTAAGGCCTGAATAGTAACATAGTAAGAGATGTAATTATGAACAACAACAGAATAGAGATATAGAGCATATCATGAGATAAAAGGGTAACCTGTACATCTGAGTGCCTCTTAGGGCGGATGCCATGCATGCTTAGCTTTCCTTTGAAAACATTTCTTTTTCTTATACATAGAAAATAGAACATGTCATAGCGCCGAACAACGTCGGCTCCCCCACATATATCCCGCGTCCGGGATGATAAGTTACGCCAACTGACCAGGTGGCAATGCGTCTATAGCGCAACATATCTCCCTTTTCCCCATCTTCCCCATATACATATACATATACATATACATATATCATATAAGCGGCATGCAGGAGAGCCCAAAGAAAGTCATGTATCTATCGGAGTGATGTAAGGTCGGTAACCTCCGATTACATTATGGAATAACCATGACCGCTTTGTCTCACCTTGAAGGAACAATTATTATAAGATGAGACGAGCAACGAATAGCAGCGTACATAAACCAACACCTGAAGGCTCAGAAACAAGTTTCAGGTCAATCCGATTTAGTATAAGAAAGTTATGAGCGTTTGAAGTACAGAACCTTCTACGAACATTTCGGAAGCTATTTTTGGAAAATCAAAGCAATAATCATATCAAGTACCTTTCGAACATGAAATCATACTTATCATAGTCATCATAGAAATATTCTCATCCTCGACATCATCAATGTCGTTGTAAAACATATCCATCGTTATTGTCATTAAAGCTTACAATACCATAAACCTTTGTTTTGGAAAAATACGGACATTTTGGAAAGCATTGACGGGTTATCAGAAAAGAATCATGCCTTGAAATCATAAACATCTAACTTTTGAAAACAAGGAGAATATGGAAGCAATTATGAGATCATAACATCGGAATCATGCCTTGGAAAGAAAGGGACGAGCCTTAACATACCTGTTCCACATCCTATTCGCTACGCTTAATTGTCCAAGCTCGTTATCGCTAGTCTACATTCAAGAAGATTGACACAATCATTAGACTCATCACCATATACTTGTCTTAATCCTTTAAATGAATTCATTTATAATCTGCCGAAATTTCGGCAGCATCTCCCCTGTAAATACACCATCCCCGAGAATCTGACTCGGCCAATTTTATCAACAACAATCCGAGAATTCAACTCGGCCAAATTATCATCAACAACAATACCAACAATCATACCAACAACATCAACAATCAATTCAAGACTCACTCTAACCTTAACTACCTTTGTCATACAATTCAACGACATTTCATTTTTATTCAATTCAATTCACATAACATTCAAAACGACTCAATCAACACACTACTTTACCCGACACCTTCCAAATTCAACAAGAACAATAACAACTTATTTCCTTCTTTCAAATTCAATCGCCACAACCCAACTTACAATCTTCCAAACAAATGTCTCACTTCCAAATTCATGAATTATGTCAACAACCCATACATTAACAAATTTATTCTTACCAATATAAGAAACCATACTAATATCGCATTAACTTCTTCAATAATCCACAAATGATTACAAATTCATTTCAGGCCACCAAACCTTCATTCTACATCACATAATCCATAACAACAACAACTAACATACTAAGTAAAATCATATCACCATACCCAACTAGGGCAGCCCCTATACGGCCACCACCACACACCCACACATTTCATGAATCTCATCCAATTCCACATACAACAATATGCATAAATCATCCATAACACATGTAAAGGGGGATTGAACCTTACCTTTGTCCTTTGACTCCTTCACTTGGCTAGGCTTATGAATTGCACAAATGAGTGCTTTGCTTATTCCAACAACTACTCCATGCTAATAAGGACCTTTCAATTAGTTGAAATGCTAGGAGAAAATATTTTATTTTTTTATCATCTCCCATGGTTCATGTTCGGCCAACCATGGCCGAACACCCTCCTTGCTTTTTTTTTTTCTTTCTCTCTAACTTCTTATGTTGCAAGAAAATGAACCCTCCAGATGATTTGTTCTTGCTACCATATATATATATATATATAAGGCTTCTACCAATCCAAGGGGCACACATGCCCCCCTTCTCCAAGCTTCTTCAATTTTTTTTTTCTTGAATTGAAAAAAAAGATGAATTAATCTTAATTTTTCATGGGCAAGTGATGACAAATTAAGATTAATTCATCTTTTTTTTCAATTCAAGAAAAAAAAATTGAAGAAGCTTGGAGAAGGGGGGCATGTGTTCCCCTTGGATTGGTAGAAGCCTTATATATATATATATATATATATATATATATATATATATATATATATATATATATATATATATATATATATATATATATATATATATTCTACTATTTCAAGTAGACACATGGCCCTTCTCCCTTTTTCTGGAAATTTCTTAAAATAGCAAATATGACTACTTGGCTTATGTAACAAGCTTGGTCCATACGTATATTTATAATCAGCCTTATTAAATAAAAATGTGGACATATACTTATATGCCACACGACCAACTTGACTTCCTCAAAAATTTTCAAGACTTCTTGTGAAATTCCCATTTTGTGAATTTTCCTTTTCTCCCTTAGCCTTTCTCAATATTTCCATACTAGTAATATTCATAAATAATATTCATAACAACTTGTACATTAAAATAATTTTGGAAGATGGTCATTCCCTTAACTTACCACGACTACCTTGAAATATCCGAACGTACAAAATACCACTTTTGTCACGACCCAACCCCGTGGGCCGTGACTAGTGCCCGAGATGGACACCCGTACACACTCACTTACCAGAATCAGCATAAAAATGTCTTATCCAGATACGAAAGTCAGACGTCGTCTCAAGCGGTCGCATATAAACAAATGTATCACACAGAAGTCGGCAAGGCAGTCGTAAAACACATCGCCCCAAAAATATATACATGGATATACATACAAGCCGATAAGGCTGTCATAGCAAATGGAACCGCTCAAGACATAAACCATATTAACATAACTGGACATCAATGACCCATGACCCACATACATGTCTACAGGCCTCTAAGAGTAACAAAAGTATCATATGGCGGGACAGGGCCCCGCCGTACCCCGGAATATACATACATATATACAATGGAAAAGTCTGTACCAGAATGTTGGCTCCAGAACAAGGGGAGCACTCCAAAACAACAGAATAGGTTTACTAAGCTGGCGGGTCACCAGAACGAGCGTCTGTACCTGCGGGCATGAAACGCAGCCCCCGAAGAAAGGGGGTCAGTACGAAATAGGTACTAAGTATATAAAGCGTGAAATACAATAATCAAGATCATAACTGAAATAAGAAGTATGGAAAACAGGTACAAAATCAGTATACCAAACGCTTGCTTTTGAAACACAAATAATGCATATCAAAATCATGTATAGGGCTCAGGAACGTGGTCGCCCCTCCCGTCACTGGCGCCACAGCACATCATACTCCAGAAGATTTCATATCCCCGTAACACATCATAGAAACATAACACATCATAACACCATAACATACATAAACGGTACCCGGCCCGCTAGTGGGGGACTCGGGGAACCGTAACACATCATACTGTCGAATATAACATAGTGCGCACGATGACAAAACCGGCCCGGGACTCGGCGAAAGATATAATAACAGTATGCACGAGCAGAGTAGTGAGAAACTATATGCACATAAATCAATTTTTAAGACTCGATGGACAAGTACACTTACCGACACCTGAAGGATCATAAACACGTTTCGAGTCAATCCGATTTAGTATAAGAAAGTTATGGGCATTTTACTATAGGAACCTTTACGAACGATTCAAAGCAATCCGAGACCGCCTACGAAAGTTACAAACATTATTCGCTTTAGAACTCTCTAAGAACGTATCGGAGCGATCCGAGCTCGTCTATGAAAGTTAGAGACATTACTCGACATAATACCTTGCCCGCTTCCTAAGCTAATCCCAACTCAAGTCTCGGGCTCCCCAAGATCTACAATAACGTCATTAAATACCAAACGTTAGCTACAAGTACTTAGGAATTCAATCCTAAGCTAGCACTTGTCTACAGAAATTTGGGCAGCATTTCCCCTGTAAATTCAACAACCCCGAGAATTCAACTCGGCCAAATTATCAACAACAATACCAACAACCATATTAACAACATCAACAATTAATTCAAAACACATTCTAACATTAGCAACTTCGTTTTACATAATTCGACGACATTCCATTTACATTCGCTTCAACTACATACAATCAAGCTAACACCAATGCTCGCACACTCAATTACTAATCCGAAACCATTCAAACAAAACTCAAGAACACTTCAAACAATCCGCACAATATTCAAACGGCCCAACCAACACACACTACCCGAAACCTTCCAAATGCAACAAGGGCAATAACAACACATTTCCTTCTTTCAAATTCATGAACTACACCAACAATTCACACACTAATAACATTATTTTCCATAAATACAAGAAGACTACATTCAAATCACATCGGCTTCTAAAACAGCCCACAACATTTTCAACTTCAATTTGAATCATTAAACTCTCATTTTCATCATAGAATCCATGACGACAACAACCAAAATACTAGATAAAATTAGTTCATTCCTTGCCATACAAAGTAGCCCATATTCGGCCACCACCCCAACACACAAATTTCATGGTTTTCATCCATTTCCACACACTACAACATGTACAAAACATTCATAACATATGAAAAAGAGGATTAAACCTTACCTTTCTTCACTACACTTCTCAACTTGGCTAGGGTGGTAAAGTGCACAAATAAGTGTTTTGCTTGCTCCAACAACTACTTCACGTTAAAGAGGACCTTCCAATTGGTTGAATTGCTAGAAGAAAATAATTTTTCTTGATCAATTTCTCATAGCTTGTTCGGCCACACCATGGCCGAATGGCTTCTCTTTGCTTTTTCTCTCCAAGTTTCTTCAAGCTTCTAAAAGATGAATATGAAAAATATGACTAATTAGTCATCTTTTATACACATATATTATGCATCCATGAGGGCCAAGGCCCACACCATATTACACGGCCACATGGCCCTTTTGTTCATGAATTCTAAGTTTTCATATATCTCTTTTAACCCCAAACTTTCCTTAATATTTCCATGAGCCACCTAGTGAATTTCTCTTTTTACCCCTAGCCTTTCTTAATATTTCCACATCAATAATTTTCATAAACAACTTGTGTATTAAACAAGATCAAAATATAGCCTTGCCCTTAACTTATCGCAATTATCTTGAAGTATCCGAACGTACAAGATACGGGATATAACAGGATCATTCCTGCGGCGCTCAATCTTTTAAATATCTCAGTTCGAGTCTCTATTAATGGGTTAAACGTACGGGAAGGCTTCTTTTCGAAGTTCTGATGTGGCATATTATAGGCATTTGGTGGAGGTTGATTTTTGTAATTTACTGGCTGGTTATTTTGTGGAGGTATATAAGTAGGTGCGGGAGTTGGGTAATATGGCTGTGGAGCTTGGTAATTTGGTGGTGGTGATTGGAAAGTATTTTGTAGAGCTTGGTAGTTTTGTGGTGGTGATTGGAAAGTAGGTTGCGCATAGTAAATGGGCACCGAGCTGTATGGAGTGGGTAAATAGGTATTTGGGGGTGGTGATGAGTATATTTCCATTGGACACTGAAATTCTTCCTTTATTTTGGGTCTTGGGCTAGGAGTGTGGGAAACATTTTCCACATCTTTCCTTTTCTTTTGGACAAACCCTGTAGAGCTCTGTTCGGTAGCCTTTCCAGCTACACTTATGATCCTTCCTGACTTTAAACCATCCTTTATGGTCTCCCCCGTTTTCACAAGTTCGACGAATGGCCTTCCATCTATCGACAATATCCGATCATAAAAATCCATTTCTTGGGAACCGATGAAAACTGAGACTAGTTATTCCTCGCTTATTGGCCGTTGCACTCTAGCGGCTTCGGCTCTCCACCTACTCACATATTCACAGCAGCTCTCGGTGGATTTTTGCTTTACTTTTTCTAAGTAGTACCCGTCTGGTACTGTTTCCACATTGAAACGGGACCTTTCCATGAAGGCTCCTGCCTTGTCTTCCCATGTAGGCCATCGGCATATGTCTTGTGCCATGAACCATTCGGAGGCTTCTCCAGTCAAGCTTCGGTTAAACAGCCTCATAATAAGAATCGGATTGTCTCGGACACTGACTAGTTGATCACAATAAGCTCGAATATGGTCCTTAAGGTTTCTCGCTCCGTTGAACATTTCAAACTTAGGCACTTTGAAGCCTTCGGGCATGTCTAAACCTGAATGCATGCAGAGATCATCATAGCTTAAACCCGTAGCTTTGCGGGTGGCTCTCATGAATTGGTCTAACATTTCAGCCATTTTGCGCCCTATTTCTTTATCGCGCCTGTCTTGCTCGGCTATCCACGCCTTTTCCATCTCCTCATAGTGATCAATCTCTTGGTGATCGGGTGAGCAGGTATTTAGGGTGATAGGTGTATGGAAGGAAACTGTTGGGTGTGCAGGGTGATTTTTAGGCATGTGGGTGGCTTTTGCAGTTGGTAGGGAAACAGTTCTCAGACGTATAGTGGAGCTGGGGTGAGTGTTTTATGGTGCGTGGTAGAAGGGAACTGAGTGAGTGGTTCCGGGGATTCATACAGTGTTGGGAGGCGGTGGGGTGTGGTATGAGGTACCAATGGGGTTTGGCTCAGTAGAGGTTGGATTCGGGGAAAACGACATTGTGGTTCCATTAGGGTAGGTGGGGTAGTGATCGGGCAGTGGCAAACTTAAAGATGGAAAAGGCGGCGGAGGCCTCGGCCTCCTTGCCTCAGTGGGCACTTCTTTGGCAGCACTGGCCATCTCCGCTCTTGTGACCTTCTCTTGGAGGTCAGTAACTTTTTCAAATAGTATTTTGATAACGTCCTCAAAAGGCGAGGATTCTTGCAAATCAGGTATGGGTGAGTCCCTGATGGAAAGTTCAGCTCGATTTTGTTCATTTTCTGAAGTACCATTCATTTTTGCCTTGCCTTTATCTTGCTGGGAAAGGGATACTATTGCAACTTTAGATCTTGTGAAGTATGCAGGTATGGAACAAACACGGATCAACTTTCTCTTTCTGTAAGAAAAGAACAACTCAAAGGCAAATGATGTTAGTACGCTAGGCAATAAGAAGTAAGGCAATATATCACGTAAAGTTGGCATGTAAAGCACGTAGCACATATCAAACCATATGTTTGATTCAAATGTTTGATTGATCCCTTGTACCGGGTGTTACA